>NW_006295062.1:2142676-2145764 GCF_000327345.1 Myotis davidii
ATGTACAATAGCATGTTATCTGCAAATAATAACAGTATTACTCCCTCCTTTCCAATTTGGATGCCTTTTGTTTCTTCTTGTCTGATTGGAAGTGAGTACTATGTTGAACAAGAGTGGGGAAAGTGGACATCCCTTTCTTGCTCCTGTTCTTAGGGGTAATGGTTTTAGTTTTTGCCCATTGACTATGATGTTGGCTGTATGTTTGTCATATATGGCCTTTATTATTTTGAGGTATGATCACTCTATTCCAACTTTGCTGAGAGTTTTTATCAAAAAAGGGTGTTGGATTTTGTCGAATGCTTTTTCTGCATCAGTTGATATGATCATGTGATTTTGGTTTTGCAATCTGTTTGTCAATATAACATTATTGATTTGCAAATATTGTACCAGACTTGCATCCCCAGAAGAAATCCCAATTGGTCATGATGTATGATCTATTTAATGTATTGCAGGATCTGATTTGCTAAAATTTTCTTGAGGATTTTAGCGTCTATGTTCATCAGGGATATTGGCCTGTTGTTTTCTTTGTTTGTAGTGTCTTTATCTGGTTTTGGAATTAGGGTAATGCTGGCCTCTTAGGAAGAGTTTGGAAGTGTTCTTTCCTCTTGAACTTTTTGGAATAGTTTGAGGAGAATAGGTGTTCTTCTTTGAGTATTTGGTAAAACTCTTCTATGAACCCATCTGGACCAGGGCTTTTGTTGCCTAGGAGTTTTTTGATTATTGCTTCAATTTCATGAGTAGTTATTGGCCTATTCAGGTTTTCTGATTCTTCCTGATTGAGTTTTGGAAGGTTGTATTTTTCTAGGAATATGTCCATTTTGTCCAGGCTGTCCCATTTGTTGGAATAAAGTAGTTCATGATTTTTTTTACGATCCGTTGTATTTCTGTGGGGTCAGTTGTTACTTCACCTCTTTCTGTTTCTGATTTTGTTTATTTGGGTCCTCTTTCTCTGTTTCCTGGTGAGTCTGGTTAGAGGTTCATCAATCTTGTTTATCCTTTCGAAGAACCAGCTCTTGGTTTTATTGATATTTTGTATTGGTTTTTTTTTTTGGTCTCTTTATCATTTATTTCAACTCTGATCATTATTATTATCTTCTACTTATTCTGGGCGTTTCTTGTTATTCTTTTTCTAATCCTTTAAGTTGTAGTTTTAGATAACTTATTACCACTTTTTCTTGTTTTTTTGAGGTAGGCCTATAGTGCTATGAGCTTCCCTCTCAGGACTGCTTTCACTGTGTCACATAGATTTTAGATTGTTTTATGTTCATTTTCATTTGTTTCCAAGGTGTTTTTATTTTTAAATTTCTTCTTTGATCTCCTTGGTAACCCAATCATTGTTTAACTAGAGGCCCGACATTTGTGCACTGTGTGTGTGTGTGTGTGTGTGTGTGTGTCTGTGTGTGTGTGTGTGTGCGCGTGCGCATGAGTCTGGCAGGGTGTCCCTCAGCCTGGCCTGTGCCCTTTCGCAGTCTGGGAGCCCTTGGGGGATGTCTGACTGATGGCTTTTCAGGGAGAGGGCCTATGCTGTCAGTTGGATATCCTTAGTGCTGCTGTGGTGGTGGTGGGCAGCTGTGCTCGCCAGTTGTCAGGCCAGCTTGTGGTTAAGCGGTGCTCCCCCGTTGGAGTGTACTGACCACCAGGGGGCAGCTCCTGCGTTGAGCGTCTGCCCCCTGGTGGTCAGTGCGTGTCATAGCGACTGCTCATTCTGCCTTTTGGTCGCTTTGCATATTATACTTTTATTATGTAAGATAGCAAGCTATTTAGCCTCCAGGTATTTGATTGTTTTTGAGTGTTTTTATTGTAACTAATTTCTAATTCCATGCCATTGTGGTCTGAGAAGGTGCTTGATGTTTTTTCAGTTTTCTTGAATTTGTAGAGATTTAGCTTGTGTCCTAACATGAGGTCAATCTTTGAAAATGCCCCGTGTGCACTTGAGAAGAATGTAAATTCTGTAGCTTTGGGGTGGAAGATACCAGTTTCATCTGTTCTAGCCTGTCATTTAGGATTGCTGTTTCCTTGTTGATTTTTTGTCTAGAAGATTTATCCAGTGTTGTCAGTCCCCTACTGTGATTGTATTGCTGTCAACCTCTCCTTGATATCCTCAGAAGTTTTTTTATATGTTTAGATGCTCCTGTATTGGGTGCATATATGTTTACCAGAGTTATAGCTTCTTGTATTGATCCCTTTAGTATTATGAAGTGGTCTTCCTTATCTCTTGTTGTGGCCTTCACTTTGAGGTCTATTTTTTTCAGATGTAAGTATTGCTATCCCAGCTTTTTTTTTTTTTTCATTTCCATTTGCCTGGAAATTTTGCTGTTTAAAAAGTTGTTTACCTTTGCTTATACTAGCTTATTTTATGTGAATATGGATTTATATTTAATTAAAAAAACATTTTTATTCATTTCAGAGAGCTAGGAAGAGGGAGAGAGAGAAACATCAATGATGAGAGAGTGTCATCAATCGGCTGCCTCCTGCATGCCGCCCACTGGGGACTGAGCCCGAAACTCAGACATGTGCCCTGACCAGGAATCGAACTGGTAAACTCTTGGTTCATGGGTCGATGCTCAACCACTGAGGCACACTGGCTGTGCTATATTTAATTTTGTAGTTGAAACAATCTCATATTTACAGCAAAGTTGCAGGACACCATAAATATTTTCTGGAACCATCTGAGAGAGAGTTGCAGATAAGATGTTCCATCACCCCTGAATTCTTCAGTGTATGTTTCCTACAAACAAGCATATTCTCTTGGATAACTCAGTACAACTGACCAAACCAGAAAGTTAATTTAGCATTGTGGCATTACCACCCTCCATTGAAGTTAAGCCAATTGCCCTTTGCGTGTTCTTTATAGCCATAAGATCCAGTTCAGAATCACACTTTTCATTAGTTGTCATGGCTTTTTGTGGTCTTCAGACTAGAATATCGCAGTTCCTCAGTCTTTCCTTGACTTCCATGACCTTTACACTTTTGAAGATACAGGACAGTTATTTTGTAGATTATCTCCATTTTGGTGTTCTCTGAAGTTTCCTCATGGAATAGGCTAATCTTAGACTCCTTTGGCAGGAAATAACAGAGAAGTGATCCT
>NW_006295062.1:2147248-2170780 GCF_000327345.1 Myotis davidii
TGTGTTTACATTTTCTCAGTCTGAGTGTGTGTGTGTGTGTGTGTGTGTGTGTGTGTGTGTGAGCACTTCTGTCCGGGTGGGGTCCCACCTTGAGCAGCCAGGACAGGCTCTGGCCACCTGTGACACTGAACTGGAATAAGCATGTTGGAAAGTAATTATTTTATGTGCTTTTATTTATCTTTCTTAAATGTATGTGTACCTCAGATTTATTTCACTGTTAAATATTAGAAGTGTTTTGGGTCTTTATTTAGAAGTTTAGTGTTGTTTTTATGACCA
This sequence comes from Myotis davidii, assembly GCF_000327345.1. Classification (NCBI taxonomy): domain Eukaryota; kingdom Metazoa; phylum Chordata; class Mammalia; order Chiroptera; family Vespertilionidae; genus Myotis; species Myotis davidii. Next base: position 2,147,525 of record NW_006295062.1, read on the forward strand.
GAAATATGGTGTGTAAACTTACTTCTTATTTATATTAATCAGTCCATGGTAAAATTGGTTTTGTTATATGCCATTTTGCTTAAAGTTACAGTTTCCAAGAACCTGTTGACAATAACAACGTTAAGTGAGGACTTACTGTATACACATTGTACCAATGTCAGTTTCTTGATTTTAATACTGTACTATAGTTATGTAAGATGTAAGCTTTGGGGGAAGGTGGAGAAAGAGTACACAGGACCTCTTGTTATTGCAACTTTCTGTGAATATTTCATAGTAAAATTATTTTTAAAGAAATAAGAAAAATATAGTGTGGGCCAAGTAAAACATGGCTCTAGGCCAAGATTCAACCCTCTGACCTATATGTGTGTGACCTCTGCTTGAAGTTTTAAAAATTTCATATTTATAGATTAGAATTTTAACTGGTCCAATTAGGTTTTTAAAAAAGAATGAGTTAGAATGTAGACACTTAGGCTTCAGTAAAGGAAAACATAGATAGTATTTCTCCTAATATTTGGAAAATATGGAAAAAGAACTCAACATGTCAGTAGTAGTTATATTTTGCCTTTTCCTCAAATTGACTTGAAACAATTGTCCAGTGGAACATTGGGTAAATGTTTTGTAAGTGCACACCTGGAGGCTACAACAGTAGCAAATCCGAGACCATTGAGCTAAGGTAAGAGGCAATTCTTGTCACAATTTTAGGATTCAGCTATTTTAGGTACTGTACGCATAATGTGGTGAGCTGTAAGTTTGGCTTGTTGACCTCACACATCTGAGGTTGAGTAGATAGCATAATACTCTAGAATTCTGATTGTGTATTTTTTTGTGTGTGTGTGGCCCGTTAAGTAAGCCCTTTCTTTCTTACCCCATAACACCTTGAATAAACCTAATGGAATTTGGCCTGTATGGAATTGACATTTCTCTCTGTGTAGGTTTAGCCAACTTTTGGAAGGTGTACCCATATTCAAGGGTGGTACTGGGTGCAGGGCCAACAGGCAGCACCTATGGAGAGTAGACCTGGTGGTTGCTCAGGGTTCTGCTCTCTTTCTATACTAATTTTTAATTATTTTTTTAAAAAACCATAATAATAGTAGATTAATAGAGAAACAATAGAAGCATTCATACTTAAGACAGAAATGTGACAAAGATGCTCATTATTACCGCTGTTGTGTGATTTCTTTAAAAAAAATATTTTATTGAGTTTTTACAGAGAGGAAAGGAAAGGGATAGAGAGGTAGAAACATTGATCAGCTGCCTCTTGCACACCCCCTACTGGGGATGTGACTGCAACCAGGGTACATGCCCCTGACCGGAATCGAACCTGGGACTCTTCAGTCCGCAGGCCGACGCTCTATCCACTGAGCCAAACCGGTTAGGGCTGTTGTGTAATTTCATAATAATAGTAAGCAAATGTAGTTATTGATGTTATAAAGGTTAGAAAGGAGGAGGCAAAATTATCATTGTTGGGAGGTGATTGCATTAGGTTGTACCTGAGAACTTAACACAAATAGGATTCAGTAAACTACTGGGAAGTGAGAAATATATATAAATAAATATGAATATATTAAATATATATATATATATATTGTAACACACACATTTGCTAAATGAGGAGGGTCTGTAAAAAACGTATTTCCAAAGTAGATCATGTGCTCTATTTCTGAAGAGTGTCTTTATATCCTACCTAACTGCCTGCATTTCCACAAGAATCCTAAGAGAGTATACTAGTAATAAATTTAGAATGTTTTATATCACAAATTGTTAATGCCAAAAAAGTAATTACTCAGGAAGTGTTTAGAATGGAATCTACACTAAATTGAATTGTGTTCAGTTAGATTACAGCAATGCAATATATTGGTTCTCTGTTTTCATAGCATAGATTTTTAAAAACATTAACTGTTTAATATGTTTAAATATGCTTTAAATCAGTCCTTTAACTCAGAACATAAGCTTCTACTACTCACAGGAGAAATATTTTTTGCAGAGGAAATTATTTTGAAAGATGACTAATGTTTCTCTGCTTTGTGGTCTTGGCTTTTTAAGCAAAATATGGTGCTTTTCTTTAGCAAAGTAATGTAGGCAGTTAGAAATCAGATAGTCATTTGAAGAACTGTTTACAGATTATTTGGCAATAGTGCCTGGGATGAAGGTGTGTGTATGTTAGTGTTTTGGAAGCTCCCTAGGTGATTCTTTGTTTGGTATAATTATGTCTGTTGTGTTTGTGATTATATGTTATTTATATATATATATTTTTTAAAATATTTTATTAATTTTTTACAGAGAGAATCGAACCTGGGACCTTTCAGTCCGCAAGCCGACGCTCTATCCACTGAGCCAAACCGGTTTTGGCTGTTATTTATATTTTAAGACATACAAGTAAATAATTGTTCTTTCATGCCCAGCTTAATAGCATCAAAAGAAATCTGACTTTCCACATCCTTTGGCATAAAAGTCTATCAGCCAAACTTTAAAAGTAGGAAATTAGAAAGAGGTTTTTAAAGCACCATGAGGAAAGAGAACCATACTCATTTCACACCAAACATACAAAGCTGTATATATATCTGCATGCTCTCACCTTTATCTTCTGATGTAATTTAAACTCAATTCCTAAAGAGCCGGAATCAAGGAAAACTACTCTCAGTGCCTGTCTCTGAGCTCTGCATTTTCCAGTCCCTGGGCTTGGAATGTGGAGGAGATGAAAGAAAACAGACTTGAGAATATACAAACATGAGCTCAGACCTTCCCCAGAACTTCACCCAGAACTCCCCCAGCTCCTAAATTTCACTTTAAAATGTGTTTGGTGCTTTATCTGAATTTTGGGTTGTCTCAGGGTTGTGCCTGATATTAGAAAGCTATTCCATGCAGGTAGAAAAGAGACTAAAATGCCTACTTGGGGAAAAACTCTGATCCTTTATCTCACTGGGATGATTTTTTTTTTTTTTTACAAAGGGTATTACATACGCCCCCGAACCCTCCCCGGCCTTCCCGCTGCAGTTTGACACTCTGTTTGAGGCAGCTCTGCCTCTGTATCTATTATTGGTCAAAAGTTTATAATGGTCTCGATTATCCATGAATGTGTGAGATCATGTGGTATTTTTCCTTCATTGACTGGCTTATTTCATTTAGCATAATGCTCTCCAGTTTCACTGGGATGATTTTATGTTTACTGTGCTGCTTAGACTAGTAGGAAACAAACTAGAGATTTAAGGAGTATTTATGAGACTAGCCCTAAATTTCTTAAACTGGATGAAATTTCAGTTATAATTGTCTAAGTAAAGATTTTAGGTGGTTCTTGAAATAGTAAGTGGTCTGTCTTGTATTAATGTTTTTTATATTCCTCAACGTTTAATTTGCCAAAATTTATATTTAGCCTGTTGATTGTCAGTCTGCTGTTAATGTCCTTTACTCTTTACCAGCACAAACACACAGTTGTTTTTTCTTCTCTGTTTGAAGAAATTCTGGAAAGAATCAGAAACCAATAACACCTTGGGGGGTATGTTTGTGAGTGTGATGATAGAAATTGGGTATATGGGGGGGACGGCCTTGGCTTGTTGCAGATGTTGGAAGGACTGTTGACCATGTACCTTTTAATGTTACCAAAAAAATAAAACGATATGAATATATTAGTTACATAAAATATTTAAGTAAGGGGGTTGATGATTATTGTTTCAAGTAATATGTGCTCTTGGTAGAGTAAGTTGAAAATATAGGAAACAACAAAGAAAAAAGTACCATCAGTAATCTCAACCACCTAGATAACAACTCTGTTACTGTTTTGTTATACATTGTCTCAGTCCAAAAGAAAGCGCATGACTATATATACACATTTGTACCTTTTGACAAAAATAATTTATATTTTATAGCCTGCTTTTAAAATTTAACAGTATATTGTAAGTAATTTTCTAGAATCTTATGTATTTGCTTGCATTCATTTTAATTGTTGCCTGCTGTTTTATTATATTGCAATACTTTATGTAGGCAGTTTAGTATTGTTGGATATATAAATTGTCTTAACTTTCTCTGATGTAATTCCTTGTAGGTAAATCAGAACACATTCATAATTATTTTTTTAAAGCTATTGTCATATTATCTCCTGGAATGGTTGTGCTAATTTGCACTCATGGTGTATGAGAGTCTCCCTAAAACTAAGGCTACAAGAGGCTGCCCAGGTGACTAACCATAAAATTGTTTGTTGCAGTATAATAGGTAAAACCTGAAGAAAGGGCAACTCCTAGGTCCATGGTTGTGGGGAGAAAAATCTGGGGCATGGACACTAATTTTACTTCACACCTAGTATGTAGTTGACATCAGGCTGTAGTAAATATTTTGCATAGTTTAATCTGGGATTTTTGGATATTGAATATTGACCATGATGGATGGAATTTTTGATGTCCTAGATTGAAACCTTTTCTGCTAATATATTGAATTATGTTATGCCTACTGGCTGGCCTAGCATTTTATTAATAGAGGTCTATGTAAACTGAACATTTGTTAGATTGAAATATGTTTAAATGTGGAGTCCAACTGAATTTTTAAAAAAACGAGAGACAGCTAACTAAGTAGCCTACACACTTGGAATCCAGAGAAAATATTGCACAGTATTTAATTGCCTTTGAAAATGTTTACTGACCATCTTATTTCAACGTGCAGAGGTACTTTGCTGGCATTCTAGTAGTTCTGTGAATTTTACTTTTGGTTCTTGGGAAAGAATGAGAACAGACTAGGGCAAATAATTGGCAAGAAAAGCAAATTGTTACAAGTCTGTTTACAATGCAGCCTTGTGTACCCACTCTTTGTCTATCTGGATCTCTGAAACTGGATTCCTTCGCTCTGAACTAGTTAGCACAAGAGCACTCTTTTCCTTTAGGGTTCTTGGAATTGTAAGCATGCTGGAGAGAACACTATTATGTATATCTTAGTTGGATGCATGCCTCCTGTCATTGTTAGGACTTGGTGTTGTAAAAGGATTAATGCAGGAGAAGTAAGCTGGGAATGGTTTAGAGTGGAAGTCTTTGGAATTGGTTCTTAGGTCTGTTTATATTATGGACATTTGAGAGTGAAGAGGTTACAGGTATCAAAAGGCTGTTACTCATGAAACCAGAAATATGCTAGTTACGATATTAACATTTTTTTATTTGTTAAATAGAGGGGCAAAGATTGCTTCACTTAATAAATATTGCCTTGATTATGAGAAAAATCTAATTTTGTGCAGGCTCTTCTGAGTAGTGTCTTTTTTTGTTTGTTTTAACCCTCACCCAAGGATATTTTTCCATTGATTTTTAGAGAGAATGGAAGGGAGGGAGGAGGGGGAGAGAGAGAAAAACACATCTATATGAGAGAGACACATTGATAGGCTACCTCCCTCATGTGCCCTGACCCAGGCCAAGCTCCAGCCTGCAACTGAGGTACATGCCCTTGACCGGTAATTGAACCCACAACCCTCCAATCCACGTCCAACACTCTAACCAATGAGTAAAACTGGCTAGATCTATCTATACTAATAATAGAGGAATATGCAAATTGTCCAGGATGCCGTCACAGTAATAGTAATGACCAGCAGGCTGCCTGGGGCGACAAGACCAGCAGGGAGGTTAATGAGTGACGACCAAACGACTGAACAGTAGGCTGCGTGGGGCAACCAGGTGGCAGGTGGGTCAATGAAGGACGACCAAATGACTGAACAGCAGGCTACATGGGGCGACCAGGCCAGCAGGGGGGTTAGTGAGGGATGACCAAATGACTGAACAGGCTGTGTGGGGTGACCAGGCTGGCAAGGGGGGCAGTTGGGGGCAACCAGGCCAGCAGGGGAGGCAGTAAGGGGTGACCAGGCTGGCGGGGAGGGGGCAATTAGGGGCAACTAGACTGGCAGAGGGTGGCAGTTGGGGGTGACCAGGCTGGCATGGGGGGCAGTTAGGGGCGATCAGGCAGGCAGGTCTCGGATTGTGAGAGGGATGCTCGACTGCCAGCCTAAATCGGCAATCGGACATCCCCCAAGGGGTCCTGGTTTGGAGAGGGTGCAGGCTGGGCTGAGGGGAACCCTCCCCCTGTGCACAGATTTCGTGCACTGGGCCTCTAGTTTTGTATAATAGACATGGCATTATTATTGCACCTAATATGGGGTCATGATCTGTTAATAAATCTTATTTTTATTATAAGAATATGGAACACGAAGATAACTTTTCTTCTGTCAAATTTTAATAGTTGTGAGTCTCAATTTTTTTTGAGAACTAAGGGATAAATTTAGACTATCTTTGTTACTGAGAGTAAAGGTAATATTTTAGGAAGTCATATATTTGGTTTTAGGTCTTTTTTTGCTCATTTCTATTCATAAGCTTACTATGGATTTTGTGTAGATAACCCTTCTGCTCATTTTCACTCTTTTTTCTCTTATGAAATATTTCCTTGTGATTACAGTAAAAGCATGATGAAAATTAACTTTTAGTAATTAAAATGCTAAGTTCTGTCATCTGCTTAACAACTGAATTTTTTTGTTTTCAGCATTGGTTGGATGTTACAAAGAGTATCAAAAAGCAAGTTAAAAGTAAGTGTTGAAAAAATTGTGAAAAAATAGAAATTGAATTATATATAATTATATATTAGTAAGTTATTTCTAATAGTAAGGACTTAATCGTTTCAGATTAATTTCTTAGCATTTCTACTTTCTAAAAATAATTTAAACCTGGAATACTGATTCTAAATTATATAGGATTGATAGTAATTAGATTGAAGTGCCTTACAGTTTGTTTCCAGGAGAAAGCCTTGCAGCTTGCAAATGAGATTAAGTTCCCATGAGATGCTTAACCTTTATTTAGTAATTTCTTATGTTGGAATTTTCTTGTTTGGCATTCGTCCAGCTTTTTGTGAAAAATATTTTGAGGCTTTAAGGCTGTGACTTTAAAAAATATGTATATTTTTATCGATTGATTTCAGAGAGGAAGGGACAGGGAGACATAGAAACATCAATGATGAGAGAGTCATTGATTGGTGCCTCCTGCATGCTCCCTACTGGGGATCCAGCCTGCAATCTGGGCATGTGCCCTGACTGGGAATTGAACCGTGATCTCCTGGTTCATAGGTCAGTGCTCAACCACTGAGCCACACCAGTTAGGCAAAGCTGTAACTTTTTAAAAAATTAAGAACAGTGAAAAGAAGCGTTTCACATAAAATGCCAGTGTTATTCCTATCAGTAGTCAGGAAAATACCTTAGTATTCAATCCTTAGTATACCTTATCCTGTATAGTAACAGATTTCAGGGCATTGCAACTCTTGTCGTTACTAAATAATGGAACCACTGAAAATATAGATGTTAACGAAGTAAGTGAAGTGAATTGGAAAGTGTATGGGAGGATTTGCCATGAACAATTAATAACATAAGTGTTCCTCTGTGCTTTTAAGAAATACAGCTCTGCAGATTGTCAGGGCTGTCAGATTGCACAGTCAGAACTTTTGTTGTTGTTAATCCTCACCCGAGGATACTTTTTATATTGATTTTAGAGAGAGTGGAGGAGGGGGGAGAGAAAGAGTGAGAGAAAAGAGAAAAAGGAGGAGGAGATGGAGGAGGAAGAGGGAGGGGGAAGGGAGAGAGGAAGGAAGGGATATAGAAAGAAAGAGAGAGAGAGGTGGGGGAAACATCAATGTGAGAGACACATTGATTGGTTGCCTCCTGCACTTGCCCCAATCGGGCCCCAGGATCCAACCTGCAACCCAAGTACATGCCCTTGACTGGGAATTAAACCTGAGGAATACTGGTCAGGGCTCAGTCAGAACTTTTTTACTTGATACTAGAGGCCTGGTGCACGAATTCGTGCATGGGTGGGGTCCCTCGGCCTGGCCAGCGATCGGGCTGATCAGGATCCCTCCCCATGGGAGGTTGGCTGGCTGACCGACCCGATCAGGGCTAATAGGGGCCGGCCGGGGGCGGAGGCGGGGAGGTACGGGAGGTTGGCTGGCCAACAGGAAGGACCGCGGGAGGTTGGCTGTGGGAGTCGACTGACTACTACGGGGCAGCTCCTGCGTTGAGTGTCTGCTCCCTGGTGGTCAGTGTGCATCATAGCGACTGGTCGACCCATCATTTGGTCAATCGGTTGTAACGGTCACTTAGGCTATTATATGTATACTAGATGCCAGGTGCACAAAATTCGTGCATGGGGGCAAAGGGGTCCCTCAGCCTGGCCGGCACCCTCTCCAATCTGAGACCCCTCAGGGGATGTCTGACTGCCAGTTTAGGCCTGATCCCTGCGGGGAGTTGGACATCCATCTCGCAATCCAGGACTGCTGGCTCCTAAGCACTCACCTGCCTGCCAGCTGGATTGCCTTAACTGCTCTCCCCTGCCAGCCTGATCGCCCCTAACCGCCTCTGCCTCGGCAATGCCACCATGGCTTGTCTGGAAGGTTGTCTGGAAAAATTCCGGTCTAATTAGCATATTAGCCTTTTATTAGTATAGATAGATATTGACCCTGAACTGTTAGAATTAAATTAGAGCTATCTATTCTTAGGAGGACAGATTATTATAATAGTACTGTACGATGGTTGGTATAGTTCAAAAAAAGATAGTTCTTTTTGTATTAGGTTTAATCAAACCTACACTGTAAACTGAAATATATTAAAACCTGTTATCTTTTGTCCCCAGTTCAGTGGATTTTTGACAGATTTACTGACTGTAAATTCTTATCATTTAAATAGTTATAAAAATTAAAGCTTTTTCTTTTCTTTTTTTTAATGGCAGTTGGTTCACCCTATTGTCTGCATTTTCGAGTTAAGTTTTATTCCTCGGAACCAAATAATCTTCGTGAAGAGCTAACCCGGTAAGACATAGTTGAACACGGGTAAAGTTTAGTCAGGCTAGCTAAAATATTGGAAGATTGTCCATAATTCTTTCCAGTTTATAGATAGCTAATGAAATGTATTCCTTGCCTTTGTAACAGACCTCAGACAATAGACTGTCATTTGGGATAGTGCTTTTTAAGTGTAGGATTATTTTCCTTTTTAATCAGTTTTCAAAATAAAGAGTTAGTTCCCTAGCATCCTCCAAAGGTAACTAGTGAGTTCTTTTTTTAAGTGTCATTATCAACTCATGGATTTTAAACGGGGCTGATGTGTTTAAATACATTGCCATGTTTATTGATGTCCAAAATGATCTATCTTTGGCCACTGAGAGTTTATTCAAGTAGGCTCCTGATTTGCTTTACCTATTGAAATGCCATTGATTAATAAAAAATGTTAGATTTCAATTTGTTTTGAATAATTTTGAATAAACTTTAAGTAGGTTATATATACCTATTTTTACTTTTTCTTGCCCTCCTGGTATTTCTTAATAAATGATATTGCAAATCCATGACTCATTCTACTTACTATTTATTAAGTAAAATATTGAGTTGTTGAATCCCTTCAGGAGGACTTTGCTCTTGACTACTCTGCCAATGAGATTATAGCTATTATTCACAGTTATATGCATGCTAGTATCCTTTCACATATGGGATGGCTGCATTGTCAAAGTACAGTTAAATCAGTTCACAGAGCTCATTCTTAGTATTTTGCCTTAAATCTTTTCTTTCTACTGTATGTATTCTGTGCCTGCTATGTTTTAAAATTGATTTCAGAGAGGAAGGGAGACGAGAGAGAGACAGAGAAACATCAATGATGAGAGAGAATTATAGATTGGCTACCTCCTGCACATTCTCCTTTCTCCCCGCAACTGGGGATCGAGCTCACAACCCAGGCATGTGCTCGGGCTGGGAATTGAACTGTGACCTTCTGGTTCACAGGTTGGTGCTCAACCACTGAGCCTCACTGGCTAGGCTGTTTTTTTGCTGTCATCTTACAGACATGCTACCAGCCTCCTGATGCTTATTGTCCCTTTTTTCTTTTATAGACTTTATTTTGGGCAAAGTTGTATAATTAAGAATGTTTCTTTCCAAATTAGAAGGGTAAAATTGTTCAGTTAAATTTGTGCCTTTTGTTTTTCTTAGGTATTTATTTGTTCTTCAATTAAGACAAGATATTCTCAGTGGAAAGTGAGTATTAGTTGCCTAAGGTAAACCATATTTTCTTCGAGTAGTTTAAAAATGTTTTTGAAAAATAATTTTATAGCTAATTATGAAAAAGAAATGGCCAACATAAAGTATATATTTCCATTTGTCTTTAACTGAAGGTTGTGAAATTGTTTAACCAATTGTGTTTTGTCTCAGATTGGAGTGTCCATTTGATACAGCAGTTCAGTTGGCAGCTTATAATCTGCAAGGTAAGCAGTTCTCATGTTGATTATTGGGAGTAAAGGATAGCTATTTTCAGTGTATGGTTAGGTAAAGAATTTCAGAAGATTCAAAGTGATATGGGAGAAGCAGCACTGATTTTGTGTAAATTTGCATCGATATCCAACTCTGACTTTACTTACACAAGTTTTAGAACATTGCCTTCTTTCTCGTGCCTTTCATTTAGTTTGTGCTTTTTCTGTCTAAGTTTTCAAATTATTATTACAGTCTACTTGATAATTCCATAAATGTTATATTTGGCCATCAGCTATTTTTTTCCTTAAAAAGAATACAGTTATATATTAGAAAGTTGTCACAGCTATATGGTTTGCTTTTAGTAGTATTCTTAAAAACAAATAAATGAAAGAAATACTTAGCATGTATTTAAAAGTTCCTGATGGTTATTTTAAGGATAAAAAAGTATTTTTTTCAGTAAATGAGAGTAATGAAAAACTCAAATCTTGTACCTTGTTACATTAATCATATAGTGTTAAATTTAGGAATTTTCTTCTAAAAAATTGAAATTCTTATAAAACTTTAATTTCAATACTTGTTCACAAAATGGAAAAAAAATTCTGATTATAATTTTATGCTTTGGGGGAGGGGGCTGATTCTATATTTATCTCCAGTCCTTCTAAGATCAGTAGCACTTATTTGCCATTGTAAAGATAATAATACTAAAATGTTAATGTTTTCATGATAAACCTAATATTTTGCTCATTTTGTGCTTCCAATATTTAAGAAAGCATATTTTCCTGTTGATAGAAGGATTGTGAATGGACGAAATTTCTGTACTTCAAAAATATGCCACTAGGATAATTGTTACCTATCCATCTCCATCTACTATCATAGTCTGTCTACAAATTAAAACTTTTCTCGTCTGCAGAATATTAATGATACTAGTTTGGAAATACTATGCATTGTAACAATCAGAAGTATATAACTGCATGCATCTTTCTTGAAAGCACGTATTTTACTTTTTATTGATTCCTATATGAAGTTGTTAATTCTAAAATTTTTTGATCTATTGAAGAGCTGTCATTTTCAATATCTGTTATACCATACTATAGGCCCAGTGCATGAAAATTCGTGCACTTGTTGGGGGAGGTCCCTCAGCCTGGCCTGTGCCCTCTCGCAGTCTGGGACCTCTCGGGGGATGTCTGCCTGCTCCCCGGGAGGCGGGGGGAGAGGGGGGAGGGCCTAAGCTGGCAGTCAGACATCCCTCTGGCAGCCCAGGAGCCCTCAGTGGGACATCCTTAGCACTGCCAAGGAGGTAAGAGAGGCTCCTGCCACTGACGCTGCACTCGCAGCAGTCAGCCCTGCTTATGGCTGAGCGGAGCTCCCCCTGTGGGAGCACACTGACCACCAGGTGGCAGCTCCTGTGTTGAGCGTCTGCCCCTTGGTGGTCAGTGCATGTCATAGCAACCGTTTGTTCCCAGCGGTCCGTTAGGGTCAATTTGCATATTACAAAGTGGATATAATATAGGATATTCCATCAGTTGGTCTGTCTTCGTCATACTGTGTAATTTTCATGACAAGCAAAGTATATGCTTCTTGAAAATACGGTTTTTATACATTTTTGTGTGTTTAATAAAACACTATTCAGAGTAGTGTTTACTAATTACTTAATGTTTTATTGGTACATGTGACTGATACATTATTTCTTTTTTTAAATATATTTTATTGATTTTTTACAGAGAGGAAGGGAGAGAGATAGAGAGTTAGAAATATTGATGAGAGAGAGACATCGATCAGCTGCCTCCTGCACACCTCCCACTGGGGATGTGCCCGCAACCCAAGTACATGCCCTTGACTGGAATCGAACCTGGGACCTTTCAGTCCGCAGGCCGATGCTCTATCCACTGAACCAAACCGGTTTCGGCGATACATTATTTCTTATATTTCTTTCCTAAATAAAATTTTTTCTTGATCTTTTCATCCATGGCACCATTAGTTTGGATTTCTTCAAATTTTATGTTTTGTCCTATGCATCTCTCTTTGTCCACTGCCTAATAGTTTATCAAATTGTATTAATTCTTAAGGTAGGTTCTTAAAAATAAATTTGCTGAAGTATTACTTCCATCTTCATAAGAGGAGCTTCTTGTTTCATTTATGATTTTATATTTTATTAGGGTAGTTGTTATTAGCTTTTTCTCATACTCTCAAGTTCACTTTTCTGAACCATTTTAGTAAACATTCTGAACAACATTATATAGCAGATTTGGTTTAGAGTTCCTCAAAGTCACTGTAGTCCAGACAAAAGAGCAATTTCTTTAGCAGTAAAAGGGTGTGATAAAATCTTCAAGGAAGTTAAGTGACAATGTATTTATAATATGTGTTTAGAGTGGGTGCTCAATAAATAATGTTATCATTTGTATGATTATCTCAATGTAGTTCTCATGTATTTTTTCTCTCCACAGCTAGATTTTTTAAAATAAAAATGGAAATATTTTCCTTTTTAATGAGTAAAATATTATTTTAAAGGAAAACATTTTTAAGTATAGAAAACTAGAATGTTTTCCCTTTTCCCCCAAACCCACAGTTCAGAGCTCAGCACAGATGAGTACATAAATGTTTGTGCATTGTTCAGTTCTTTTCCTACTGCCTTCCTTCCCCAAATACTTTTTAGCAATTTTTCTTTGTTATGTCTTTAGGATTAATAATTTATGTCACATTCTTTGCATATTAGGTTCTTAACAGATGCCAGCTAAGTGTTAAGGATTGCTAAATATTCTTATTTATTCCTTATAAGGTCAAATGTATTTCTCTGTGGAAGTCTAGAAAGAGGTTCTCAAAGGTTAAGCATTATAATAAGGTTTGAATAACTTGAAGACATTTAATCAGAAGTACACCACCAAACAGAAATACGTGATTTGTGTGTATAGACAGATAAATCACAAGTGTAAGCTACATTTATTTTTGGGAGTGGTTTGGGTGTTATGAATTCCTGGTTGTTTAAGAAAGAATTTTTCTAATCCTAGCAGTATTTTTTAATAAAATTGGTTTTAAAGAAAGATTCATCAGGAAATAAACTTGTTAACAAAATATAACTTTGTAAAACTTATGTTTGTAGCTGAACTTGGTGACTGTGATCTTGCTGAGCATAGTCCTGAACTTGTAACTGAGTTCAGGTTCATGCCCATTCAGACTGAAGAGATGGAGTTGGCTATTTTTGAGAAATGGAAGGAATACAGGTACTTGATATTTGACCACACTTTCCTTAACATCACCATGATAGTGATCTTATATTTTCTTCTACTTCTGTACTTGGTATAGACTTAATTTTACATTTTTATTATTTAAAAAAATATTATTTTTTATTTCAGAGGTCAGACACCAGCACAAGCTGAAACCAATTATCTGAATAAAGCCAAATGGCTAGAAATGTATGGGGTTGATATGCATGTGGTCAAGGTAAGCACTATATTGTGATACCTTTATTAAAAACTTTATTCCTTCAAGATACAAGGTGACTGAAATTTTTTCATGTGAGAGAGGCTATGGAGTTTGTATGGGCTAGTACTAGGTACTTGAGTAGGTGGTTATAAAGGCTGAGATTAAATACTGAATGTTAAGAATCTCACATAAAGGTTAATATAAGAAAGAAGAGAAACAACCAAAATTTCCCAAAAGTATGTCTGTTCTTTTAAGCTGTTACTTATTAAAGATTTTAAACCACTTTTTAGTCTTCCACTTCATATTCATATAGTCTCATATCATGTAAGCTAAGAAGGCTCTATAAAAATTAATTTAGGAAGCAAAGTTGAAAATCTGTAACTTGAGAGGACTTTCTTAAACTGTAGGATAGCTAGTATAGTGATTTAAGTTATTTTTAGTTTGAGTAGCTAAATTTTCCCAGAAAGGCAGTTTTATTTTTCAAAATTTGTGATTTAAGTGGTGAATAGAATGTGAGAAGAATGTGGAAAGAGCTTTTGTTGTAGTGGGAGTGTAACTATTTTCAGTGAAGACATACCTTAAACTGTAGTGTTTCAATGAACTAAATGTACATGTTAATTCTCCTGAGAATGTTGTTTTGGAAACTCCAACTGTTGAAAATATCTTGCATATTAATATGAATAATTAATATAATTCAACGTGAAAATAAAATTAAGCAATTGTATGAAAATGTGAAGCCTATTTTATGCAAATAAGTTAACACATTTCCCATTCCTTAAATTAGGCTCGAGATGGGAATGACTATAGTTTGGGACTAACCCCAACAGGAGTTCTTGTTTTTGAAGGAGAGACCAAAATTGGCTTATTTTTTTGGTAAGTAGAGTCAGTGTCAAAGATATTTATTGTTGTTTTGTATTTTAATATGAAGTTAATACAAAAAATAGAATTTGGAAATCAAATAGTTCTGAAAAGATTATAAACTAATTGAAACTGTCTCCTGTCATAATCCTACCTCTTTAGTTTCACAACCCAGGGGCAATTTTTAAAACTCTTCTAGCTGCATTTTCCATTAGTTCCAAGGTATGTCAGAGTACATGTTCTAATGCAGTGGTTCTCAACCTTCCTAATGCTGCGACCCTTTAATACAGTTCCTCATGTTGTGGTGACCCCCAACCATAAAATTATTTTCGTTGCTACTTCATAACTGTAATTTGGGTACTGTTATGAATCTTAATGTACATATGATATTCAGGATGTATTTTCATTGTTACAAATTGAACATAATTAAAGCATAGTGATTAATCACAAAAACAATATGTCATTATATACGTGTTTTCTGATGGTCTTAGCGACCCCTGTGAAAGGGTCATTCGACCCCCAAAGGGGTCGCGACCCACAGGTTGAGAACCTCTGTTCTAATGTAAGTATTATGTATTTCTAGGTATGTTAAATGTTCACATGTAATTATGTTCTACTAGGGCCGACCTGCAGGTGATTTTGAGAGTACATTTATTAAAGCTGGGGGGAGTGGAACAAGGAAGGGCTTAGGATAGAAGAAGCAACGAGAGCTGAGGTGGGGCTGCTCTGGCTCACTGGTAAGTTAGAGAAAAGGAGTCTTTGGAGACAGGTGCAGGGGGTTAGCCTGGGAAGAGCTGCTGTTGCGCATTTCTTCTGGCTGCAAGTCTCTGGGGAAATCTTACTGTTTAACAGTGGTTCTCAACCTTGGCTGCACATTAGAATCACCTGAGGCCCAGAAATCAGGATTTTAAAAAGACTAGCAGGTGATTCTAATGTGCAGGCAAGGTTGAGAACCACTGGTTTAGAAGATACATACCTGTGGCGGAAGCAGAGGGGGAAGGGAAGGCTTTGGGTATGCTCTGGGTTGGGGAGCACAAGTTGGGTCCTTTGTTTTGAGGATTTTCAAAGGCTGGGAGTTTAGGGGAGGTCTTAGGGGAGACTTCCACATATTATACATCACCTTTTCCAGGTGTGCCCTTCAGGGTCGTGGTGTCCACTGGTTGGACACCACCAGGGCAGGGGGCCATTAGTCATTGCAGCTGGTCCTGGCATAGCCCATCTGGGTTTGCTGCTTTCCTGGGCCTGGAGCTGAAATACAACTGAGGCCTAGCTGTTGTCTGTAGGGAGGTGACCTGTATCTGTTTGTAAATTACTCAGCCAGTTTGTTCAGTTGTCTGCTCAGTTTCCCTATTCTACTTGCCAAAGAATTTTCCTAGCTTCTTACTGTCCTGCCTCAGTATCACTATTTTTGCTATTTCTTATTCCATAGGCCAGTGGTCGGCAAACTGCAGCCCCTTGAGTGTGGCTCTTCCACAAAATACCACATGCGGGTCTGCACGTGCAGTGTGATTGAAACTTCGTGGCCACACTCAAGGGGCCAAGGAGCCGCATGTGGCTCGCAAGCCGCAGTTTGCCGACCACTCCATAGGCAGTCTTTTTACTCACTACTCCTTATTGTGTGAGAGGAAGATATTAATACTTTTATGCCTCCTTTTAAGCTATGCTCTTTCTGTGTCCCAACTTCTATTATCCAAACTTAAATTATATTTGTGTATAAGTTGGATTTCATAATCATAATTAAGTTCTCCAGGTTTTGTCTAAAGCTGAAAATCAAAAAATAGCGTTTACATGATTGGGTCTGTGTCAGAAGTGTCACAGCTTTGAGCAGTGTACTGGTGGTGTAAATGTGGGCTAACATGGCGCTGTGTATTAGCTCTTCTGTTGTTTACTTTTTCATAGCAGGTGAGGACCGTTAGCTCGAAGCCCTCAGCACCAAACTCAACTTCTTACACGTCCATTTGCTTTATGTATATCCTAATAATATATTTTTTCATTGTTTTTTAGAGAGAGTGGAAGGGAGGGGAGAGAGAGAGATGCGCGTGCGCGTGCGCGCGCGCGCACACACACACACACACATTGATTGGTTGCCTCCTGCACACAACCTGACCAGGGCTTGGAATGGAACCTGCAACCCAGTACATGCCCTTGACCGGAATTGAACCTGCCGCAGACCCTTCAGTGCATGGGTCGATGTTCTAACCACTGAGAACACTGGTCAGGGTTAAGTATATTTTCAGCCATTTAGAGTCTGTCTTCTTTGCATATCCCACTAAAAACTACTAGCTATAGATAAGGTAAATCTTGTAGTTATAAAAGACTCCAAACCACTACTGCCTTTCAGAGCTCTCTGACCCAGACACTCCCCACTTGCTGCTGAATGCCATTGCCTAGGTACATAAGCCCCTCTCTGATTCCCCTCTTTTCTGGCAGTCCCCATACCTTCTTCCCCTTCTTGGTGGGGGCTCTGTGCCATTTGTCTCCGCATGTTCTGCTGTGAAGGACTTCCCCTCGTGCAGCCTGTCCTAACACCTCAGTAGAGATCTGTGCAGTACTGCTCTCTCTGTCCTTTTCCTGATCAGACCTGAAATCCTTGAACTCACAACTGGGATTATATTTCCCTTCCATGTACCTTTTTGTTTTTCCTAGAGCTCTTGGCTCCCCCTACTCCAGTGACATATACAGCACCACACACATCTCTTTAAATTACCTGTCTTAGTGGTCTCCTTAAGTTCTTTCAAATTCTCAAGGGCTATATGAAATGATTATATTTCAATGGGAACTGTTTGCTCTCCAAACTGCTGTACAATTTTTATCTTGAGACTTCCATTTTCTGTTTCTCGGCTAGGATTCTGTGTCCTCTTCCCATATTTTCCTTTCTTTGCTTTTGTTTTTTCTGAAATATATATGTATATATATATATATATCCCCCCCCCAGTAACTGCCTGATAAAAGGATATGGAAAGTAAATTATTTGAATCCTAGGATGCCTTAAAATGTTATATTCTTCTCTTATGCTTTCTTGATAATTGAGCTGAGAATAGAATTTTAGGTTGAAAATTATTTCCCCTTAAAAAGTTGAAGATAGTATTCCATTTGTTTTTGCATCCAGGTGTCTCTGTTAGGGACTCTTTGAGAGACTTGAATGGAATACCTTTATAATTGCCCCTCACTGGGTGAGGGAGCTGGGGCATTTATTTACTCAGTCCTTGAGTGTTAATTCTCTTACACTTCCAACTGGACCTGTGGGGTGATGATAGGATTCATAGTCAGAAAACGCTCTAGGCTGAGAGATAAAGACAGCATCTTTTGTACCACCTCACAGATAGCTGTGAGAATGAATTGAATTAATACCTGTAAAACATTTAGTAGAGTACCTGATACTTGGTAGGCGTTATATGTAAGCATTGGTTCCACTTAAATAAGTGCTAGATCCTCCCCCCCTCCTTCACCTATTACACTTACTTACTGTTAGTACAGTTCTTGCAAGCAAGCTGTGTTTTACAATTATATTTTACATAAGTGATATTTAAAAATTAGTGAGAGTTGCATTGTTTTGACATTACAGTTCATAGAAGTACAGAGTTCAAATGTGGTAGGCTGTTTAGGATTTTAGTTCAAATGGGAGATAGAGTTGGAAAGTGGGTCATAAAATGAGGTTTAAAAAATTATTTTAAAAAATGTATTTCCTCAAACCAAAATTGCTACAGACAGTAATCAATAATATGTTTTCCTTTATGCCTTTTAAAAAGCTTTGTAGTCTTTATCCAGTTCCTGGAGAATTTCTTACACCATAGTTGGGGCCTATGAAATATTTATATGGATTTTTTCATTTTTTTCCTGAACATTTTTTTAATCTTCACCTGAATATGTTTTATTTTAAAGAGAGAGGAAGGGAGAGAGAGAGAGAGAGAGAGAAACATCAATCAGTTCCCTCCTCTATGGCCCCCAATTGGGGATCAGACCCACAACCTAGTGTATGTGCCTTGATTGGGAATTGAACCTGAAACCTTTTGGTGGATGGGACAGTGTTCCAACCAATGAGCCATCCAGCCAGCACTCTTTAGCATTTTTAATACCTGATAAATGTGCAGCATCAGTTTTGCTATAAGTGTTGCTTTTGAAATTTTTTTTCTATTGTCTTAGCTATATTTTAGATTGGAGGCCTTTTTGATGGCCAGTGCAGGTAATGTTTATTTTATTTTACCCTTACCAATTTTCAGTTCAGAAGTTAGATGATTAATGTGCTTGAAGTAACAACAATATCTTAAAAAAAATTTAGAGGACATTTTTTAAATCTGGCTACTATTCTCATATTGTTACAGGCCCAAGATAACTAGATTGGATTTTAAGAAGACTAAATTAACTCTGGTGGTGGTAGAAGATGATGATCAGGTGGGAATTATATTGCATTACTTATGTAACAATGACTATTTATGTAGTAACTTAAATCTCTAAAAGGGGAAATGTTTCTAGTTGTTTTATAGACCCAAAGAACTCAATATAATTAATAATTTAGTTAAATAATTTCTCGCTTAAGGTCACACCATTCTAAAAATATGGTTGTTCTGCGTTTAAGATTAAACACAATATAAAATACTATTCTTGTTTCTTCATTGATACTATGTGAATACAAATTACTATGTGTGAAAGGAAGGGAAAGACCGAAAGATCAATGATAAAAGAGAATCATTGATTAATTGCCTCTGGCATGCCCCACACTGTGGATCAAGCCTGCAATCTAGGCATGAACCCCTACCGGAAATGGAACCATGACCTCCTGGTTCATAGGTCTATGCTCAGCCACTGAGCCACGCCAGGCTACCTAATAATATTTTAAAGTAAAACCTTCTAAACCAACAATTACCTTCCGTCTCCCCCCTACCCCCGCTGCCAGTTAAATCTAGTTCCTCATTGATATACACAACAACATGGGTGCAACTCAAACTCAAATGCATTATGCAGATTCACAAGATCATGACTATGTGAGTGTATTTTATATGGCAACCTGGGAAAGGAAATCTATAGGAATGGAGCATAGATCACTGATTATTTGGGACTAGGTGGAGTAAGAAGGCTTAACTACAAAGGAACAGCACAGGGAATTTTGGGGACTGAGAGAACTATTCTCTATCCGGATTTTGGTGGTAGTTGCTATACTTGATGCCAGAGATTTTCAACCTTTTCATTTCATGACACACAAACTACTAAAATTCTGTGGCACACCAAAAAAATGTATTTTTTGCTTATCTGACAAAAAATAGTTATAATTTTGATTCATTTGCACTGGACAACTATTGTATTGGCTGTTGTCATTTTTTAATTTGATAATCGAAGGGAAAAGTGCTCCTGACTAAATAGATCTGGTATTGCATGTTTTAAAAATTCTTGTGGCACACCAGTTGAAAATTGCTGCTCTATGCATTTGTCAAAGCTTATAGGATTGTGAATAAATATAATTTTAATGTATACAAAGAAATACATTTAAAAAAACATACATATAGATAGATATAGATAAAAACAAATTGGGCAAAATGTTAAAGAGATTTGCTGCATACACAATGAAGTGTGAGAAGGGCTACTTAGAAGAACCTAAAATAAGAAGATTCTGAAAATTAGATGTAACAGTGCTAGGTTTTGAATGTTTTATTACTGAGGTACTTACGAAGGATTGTCCTATCACACAGCCTGGAAGAAAATAATAGCAACAGTAATTGATTATTTAAAAAAGAAATCTTTTGATGACACAGAGGATGATCATTATATTATCAACATATGAGCTGAAAATGATTCAGAAAAGGCAGATATTGCATTTAAAAGTAATGTTTTGCCAGTATTGTCCTTTTTATGAAAGCTCATGTATGATTAAATGATAATTTAATCAAAAGGTAGTCCCTTCAAGAAGAAGAAAATATAATCCTATTTGATAAGAATATAGTCATAATTTAATTGGTGACACTTGTTACTGGGTTATAAAATAATTCTGCATCTTACAATTGATGGCTTTTTAGATTTGATCTAACACATAATACAGTATTGGCTTTTTAGATATCTTTTTTAAAGTATTTTATACATATATTCAAGTAAATGTGTATATCAATTTTTTTTCAAACAAGTTTGCATGCTTATATACTATTGTTACCCTTTTTCAACTATATATTATAACTGGGAATCTTTTCCATATCCTATATAATAAAAGTTTAATATGCTAAGTGTCTGGTCATCTGTTCAACCAATCAAAGTGTAATATGCTAATGATATGCTAAGGCCACTCAACCACTCACTATGATGTGCACTGACCACCAGGGGCAGACAGTCAACTGGTCGACCAGTCGCTATAATGTCCACTGGCCAACCAACAGGGGGCAGACAGTTGACCGGTCGACCAGTCGCTGTGACGTGCACTTCCAGGGGGAAGATGCTCCGACTAGTAGGAGGGCTTGCTGCTGGGGTCTGGCCAATCGGGACTGAGCAAGATGGGCCGGACATGCCCTGGAGTCCTCCGACAGTCCCTCCCCGGCTGGTCAACCTCCTGCATTCCTCCCCAGTTCCAGTCGTCCACCAGTGGGGTCCCTCAGCCTGGTCTGTGCTGTTTGGCAATTCAGGACCCCTTGGGGGATGTCGGAGAGCCGGTTTCGGCCCGATCCCACAGGCCAGGCGTCTAGTCATTACATAAAGTTCTTCTCCATTCTTACTAAAAACACAAAACTGTAGTATTCTAGGATGTGCCCTAATTTATTTAATCAATTCTTAATTGACATTTATTCACTATATAGACATTAATTTCTACATTGGCAAGTATCTATAGCATAATTTTCTGGAGGTGGACTTGCTGGTTCAAATCAGTATGTGCATTTGTCATGGATATAGAGAGAGCCTGTCATGTTGCACTATTTATCTGTGTACACACCTTTTCCAGGAGTTACAACATTTTTATCTGAAAGGTGAAAAATGGAATTTCATGCTAGGTTTAATTTTTATTTCTGTTATGAGTGATATTGAACATTTTTTAAATAAATTTGAATTATTTGTGTTTCCTTTTCTCCAAACTGCCTATTTATATCCTTTGCCCATTTTTCTTTTGGGTTGTTGGACTTTTTTCTTGCAGGTTTTGCACTTTGTCATATAAATTGTAAATATCTTACCTAATTGTTGTTTTTTAGCATTGCTTATTGGGATCTTTGTCATTTATTTTTAAAATTTTAAATAGGTGAATTTGTCAGTCATTTATGGCATATGGGTTTTGTGTCATAGAAATGTTTTCCTACTTTGAGTTTATTCATTTTTCCATGTTTTTTTCTATGTGTAGTTTTTGTTGGTAAATTTCATTGACATATAACATACATTCAGATAAGTGCTAATATAAATGTACTGCTTGTTGAATTTTCAAATGTATCTGTCTGACCAGCACCCACACGAGGAAATAAACTAGTAGTACCAGAATAATAGAATCTTCTTTGTGCTCCCCAATAGATACAGCCCCCCAAGGGTAATGACTCTCCTGACTCTAACACCATTTTAGCCATTCTGATAGAATTATTTTTAATTTGCATTCTCCTGATGACTGTTCCTAAGTACAGTACTTATAATGTATATACACATTTCAAATAATTATAAAGGCAGTGTTTATTAAAATACCTTTCATTTTCAAACTTGAGCTATCAGCTATTACAGTGTATACATTATTTTGGGACAGCTTGTATTTATTGGATATTTGGATATTCTTTTTTTTTTCTTTAAATACATTTTATTGAGTTTTCACAGAGAGGAAAGGAGAGAGATAGAGAGTTAGAAACATCGATGAGAGAGAAACATCGACCAGCTGCCTCCTGCACACTCCCCACTGGGGATGTGCCCGCAACCAAGGCACATGCCCTTGACCGGAATCGAACCCGGGGCCTTTCAGTCCGCAGGCCGACGCTCTATCCACTGAGCCAAACCGGTTTCGGCTGGATATTCTTTTTTATGGAGTGCCTTTTCAAGTGTTTTGTTCATTTTCCTATTGGGTTATCAAAGTTCTATATATATTCTAGATATTAGTTCTTTGTCATGTAAGTTCTTTGTGTTGCAGATATCTTCTGCTTCTTGACTTGCCTTTTGTCTCCCCTAATAGTATCTTTTGGGTTAATAGAGGATTTCAATTTTAATGTAATACAATTTTTTTTGTGGTCAGTAGTTTTTGTGTCTTAAAATTTAAGAATTTTTGCCTATACCAAGGTCATGAAGAACCTGCACATAGAGTTTATAAAATGTTTTTAAATGACAAAATAGTTCAAGTTACAAAATTAAATATACTGAAAAGTACAAAGAAATTATAAGTTGATATCCATTCACTTTTGTTAACTTTTTTGCATGTTGCTTATTTTACCTAAACAGGTGTAGCCATGTAGATCTAGTTCATTCATTTTAATCTATATGTAGTATTCTGTAATATGAATAAACAGTAGTGCATTCATTATTTTATCTTTGTGTAGTGTTTTTCCTTTTTTTTTTAATCCTCACCTGAGGATATTTTTTCCATTGATTTTTAGAGAGAGTGGGAGAAAGAGGGAAAGATAGAGAGAAATATCGATGTGAGAGAAACACATCGATTGGTTTGCCTCCTGCATGAGCCCCTACCAGGACCTGGGCCAGAGAGAAGACTGCAACCAAGGTAGTGCCCTGACTGGAATCGAACCCAGGACCCTTCGGTCCACTGGCTGATATTCTATCCACTGAGCCAAACTGGCTGGGACTAGAAATCTTTATTTTGGC
>NW_006295062.1:2170828-2171095 GCF_000327345.1 Myotis davidii
TAGTTCAAGTTACAAAATTAAATATACTGAAAAGTACAAAGAAATTATAAGTTGATATCCATTTCACTCATTTAGATTGAACATTTTTGGCATTGTTTCTTCAGAATTATCTTTTAGAAATAGGTAATGGTATGTTTGATATAACTAAGG
This sequence comes from Myotis davidii, assembly GCF_000327345.1. Classification (NCBI taxonomy): domain Eukaryota; kingdom Metazoa; phylum Chordata; class Mammalia; order Chiroptera; family Vespertilionidae; genus Myotis; species Myotis davidii. Next base: position 2,170,979 of record NW_006295062.1, read on the forward strand.
TCTAACTCCCCAGCTTGCTCCTTCCTTCCCCATAGCTGGTCACCATTCTTGAAGGGTATCATTCTGTTCTTTCTCCAAATATGAAGACATGGTAGAATTGTTTTAAAATTTTACATA
>NW_006295062.1:2171136-2171637 GCF_000327345.1 Myotis davidii
GGGGCATGAAATTTATGCACTGGGGGAAGGGAGGGTGTCCCTCAGCATGGCCTGCATCCTCTCTCAGACCGGGAACCCTCAGACATCATTAGCAATGCCATGGAGGCAGGAGAGGCTCCCACCACTGCCACTACGCTCGACAGCTGTAAACCCAGCTTCTGGCTGAGTGGCGCTTCCCCTGTGGGAGCGCACTGACCACTAGGGGGCAGCTCCTGCATTGAGCATCTGCTCCCTGGTGGTCAGTGTCGTCATAGTGACTGGTTGTTCTGCCGTCAGGCCTAAACCAGCTCTTCAACATGCCCCGAGGGGTCCCAGACTGCGAGAGGGTGCAGGCTGGGCCGAGCGGTCCCACTGGTGTATGATTGGGGCCAGGGAGGGACATGGGAGGTTGGCCAGCTGGGGAGGGGGTGCGGGAGGGCTCCAGGGCATGTCCAACCCATCTCACTCAGTTCCAATCAGCCAGACCCCAGCAGCAAGCTAACCTACTGGTCAGAGCATCTG
>NW_006295062.1:2190790-2197737 GCF_000327345.1 Myotis davidii
ATTCATTATTTATCTTTGTGTAGTGTTTTTCCTTTTTTTTTTAATCCTCACCTGAGGATATTTTTTCCATTGATTTTTAGAGAGAGTGGGAGAAAGAGGGAAAGATAGAGAGAAATATCGATGTGAGAGAAACACATCGATTGGTTTGCCTCCTGCACGAGCCCCTACGAGGGTCCAGGCCAGGGAGAAACCAGCAACCGAGGTATGTGCCCTTGAACGGAATTGAACCGGAGACCCTTTGGTTCATAGGCTGATGCTTTATCCACTGAGCCTATTAGGCTAGGGTTGTATCATTTTTAAATATACCAGTATTTACTTGATTATTTCTTTTATTTTGGAGTTGGGTTTTTTTTACGTGTGCCAGTTTTTACTATTATAAATGAGACTGAAGAAAATCTTTGGGTACAAATTTTTTGTTTAGGTAATCTGGAGAAACATAGTTTAGATATTACAAGCACAGGCTCTGGAGCCTGAACGGAGAGGTTGAAATTCTGGTTTTCTCTCGCAACTAGCTTTGTGACCTTGGGCTTAATTTCTTGAGTCTTAGTTTCTTTATCTGTGAAATGGGCCAAATGATAGTATCTGCTCATTGAGGTAATTCATATGAAATTCTTAGGAAAGTGCCTAAGAATGTTAACTATTATCATTAGACTAGAGGCCTGGTGCATGAAATTTATGCACTGGGGGAAGGGAGGGTGTCCCTCAGCATGGCCTGCATCCTCTCTCAGACCGGGAACCCTCAGACATCATTAGCAATGCCATGGAGGCAGGAGAGGCTCCCACCACTGCCACTACGCTCGACAGCTGTAAACCTGGCAGCCATCAGCCTGGCTTGTGGCTGAGCAGAACTCCCCTTGTGGGAGCGCACTGACCACTAGGGGGCAGCTCCTGCATTGAGCATCTGCTCCCTGGTGGTCAGTGTCGTCATAGTGACTGGTTGTTCTGCCGTCAGGCCTAAACCAGCTCTTCAACATGCCCCGAGGGGTCCCAGACTGCGAGAGGGTGCAGGCTGGGCCGAGCGGTCCCACTGGTGTATGATTGGGGCCAGGGAGGGACATGGGAGGTTGGCCAGCTGGGGAGGGGGTGCGGGAGGGCTCCAGGGCATGTCCAACCCATCTCACTCAGTTCCAATCAGCCAGACCCCAGCAGCAAGCTAACCTACTGGTCAGAGCATCTGTCCCCTGTTGGTCACTGCACGTCATAGCGACTGGTTGACTAGTTGACACTCTGCTCCCTGGTGGTCAGTTCACATCATAGCAAGCAGTTGAGTGGCCTTATCATATCATTAGCATATTCCACTTTGGTTGAATGGACTACCGGACACTTAGCATATTAGGCTTTTATTATATAGGATTATATAGGATTCTTGTGAGAATGGTTATAGTAACAAAGAATGTGGACATTTTTAAGTCTGTTGGTAAATAGTACCAGATGTTGTCCTTAAATTATTATGTATTTATACCAAAATATGGCAGATAAACCCTCATTTTATGTATCTCTGAGAAATGAGGTCATATAGGTAGAGAGAACCTTTTTAGGAATAATTTTATTTTGGCTGCGAAAATGATTTCAGCTCTTCCTTTTTATATAGGTGGCTATGAAGAGCTTCTTGACTTTCAGAGAGCAAGCGAGATGTTTTATTGATTCTTGGTATTGCTGGGGTTGCATTTGTAGCTGAGTAACGGGATAGGAATGTCTGACCTAATAATTACCTCTCTTTGCATCCTTTTGTTTTTCAGGGCAAAGAGCAGGAACACACCTTTGTCTTTAGACTGGACCATCCAAAGGCGTGCAAGCATTTATGGAAATGTGCTGTGGAGCACCATGCCTTCTTCCGCCTCCGAGGCCCTGTGCAAAAGGGTTCTCAGCGATCAGGATTTATCCGACTAGGATCACGATTTAGATATAGGTTGATGTTAATAGCTTTCTGCTATATCTTTCATTCTTTCATAGAGGCCAAAACAGGCCAACCCCTCATTTTATAGATGTGGTAACTAGGGCACAGAGAAATCAAGTGGCTTGCCAGTGTTTTCGATTGGCCAAAATAGAAGACAGGAAATTATGTTGTTAAATTTCCAAAATTGATAGGAAACATTATAATGCTGACATGGATTTTATATCCCTGTTGACCTTTACTTTATATCTTGATTAGCCTCCAGTTTAAATCCATATAAGAGTTTTAAGGTGTCTTCATCCAACAACTGAATATCATATAGAGAAAAGGTATCCTGTGCTGAGTGGGAAATTAATTTGGATAACATTTCTCACCCTTTATAAACCTGAAATGCCATTATTATTCTAGACTCCTTGTTTGTTGGTTGTAAGTAGGAATAGTTTGGTTTACCTGAGAGTATATTATTAATTGTGAGTTTTCAACATACCATGAGAATCAATCAGTATGGTTTTAAAGAGGAAATGTAAATAATGTGGCAAGATAATTTTTGAGATTCATTCTTTTCTATCTATATTAAAAGTGGGAGGCATTTTCTTAACCATTTAAAAGGAAGTCAAGGACAGTGGGACAATAGTTTAAATATTTCTGGAAAATTATTCTGAAAACTATATTGCAATTAGAAAAAATCTTGAGTTAATTGCACAGTTTGCATTGAAGAGTATGAATTGGGAGGAGAAGGGAGTTCCATAAAAGCACAGATATCTAACTTTTTAGTATGTTCTTAGGTGATGCGCATGCTTAAGAAAAAATTATGTTTAATTTTTGTGTTGCATATTTTACACAAACCTAAGAGTGAAAGAATGATGTCATGAAGGGAGACATCAAGACTATTACTAGCAGCACTTCCCTCAGGATGAGATTCAGGGTGTTTAAAGAAGAATCCCAGTGTAGACTTTCTCCCACTTATGTGTCTGATTACTGTAGGTCTTGAAGTCTCTTGTTCCTGTTATTATCTTACTTATTTTAGTGGGAAAACTGAGTATCAGACCACCAAAACCAATAAAGCAAGAAGATCAACATCCTTTGAAAGAAGGCCCAGCAAACGATATTCTCGACGAACTCTACAGATGCAAGGTGAATGCAGCCCTGTTTCAAAGGACTGTTCTTTCTTGTCACTTTATCATGTTGCTGGTACTGGTATTGTTTACTTGAGAGGATGTTGTCTGACTCTTAAGTTTGTTCAAGTCAACTAAAGTACTCTTCATTTATTGAATTTGATTCAGGCATAATCAATTTAATAAAATAAAATGCAAAGGGAAAAAGCCTACATGGTTGCTGAGATTATATTTTATGATAATCCCAATTTAAACACCATACCAAGTTTGTGTTCATTTTTTTGTTCGTATTAACTATTTTAGTTATTCTGTAGAAAAACATTTTTCTTCTCTTTTTGTCTTTTAGATCTCACTCATAATAATGTTTAAAATCCTCATAGGAACTTTTAAAAACATTGATAAGTGATGAATCAATTTTAAGTAAAGATTATGTTATATGGTATTATAATATTATTAAGGACTCTGTGAAATAACAGTTATTAGATAATAAATTTAATCACTGTATATTTATCATAGACATTTGCAAATTCATAAATGTTACTTCCAGTAAATTACTTTAATTATATAATAACAAGCATGATTTACTTTGACAAAGAAACTAAAACTTGTGTTTGGTTTCAAATCTAAGTTTGTATTAAGATACAGAGTGAGCCTTGGCTAGTGTGGCTTAGTTAGTTGAGCATTATCCCATGCACTGAGAGGTTCTGATTTAATTCCTGGTCAGGGCACATGCCTAGGTTGTGGGCTTGATCCCCAGTTTTAAACAAAGTTACCTGTTATTTTGAACTGACAATGCTCCATTGTCACTCAGCTCACTCTAGAAGACTTGCTGATGGTTTTGTTTTAAAAGAAGAGATATACGCTTATTTTTTTTATTTAAAAAATGGAAGTAATTTTCATATTGACTTTAATGATGTGAAATGAAGGTTTTTAAATCTATGGTTGGGAAACATGGCTTACAAAACATTTAGTCCAGACTTGCTTTTATGAACAGTGATGCAGTTTACCATTAAGAACAAACTAATGGGACTTTTTTTTTTTTTTAATTCTGTCAGCAGGTACAGCAAAACCTGAAGAACTCAGGTGGGTAATGTCTTGCATCTTAGGAATTGACATAGAATTTTAAAATTTATGTAGTTGCTATCATTAATTGAACAAGTATTTTGAAGATATATCAAAGTGTTAAGTTGTCACTAAGCATTTGAAAAAGACACATAATGCCAGACACAAAAAATAAATGAACGCAGTTTAAAGAAATAAAAAGTGGGGTGGGTGTGGATGTGCTATTTATAATGAGAATGACATACATTAGTTATTGGCAGGTGACTGAGGATTTAAAGATGAATAAATTATGGTCCTTGCACACAATGCATTCGAAGAAAGGTTGATTTGCAGATAAGCAATTAATTTTATTTGTGGGATAAATTTCATTTTGTCATGGTGTATAATCCTTTATATTACATATTGCTGTATTTGGTTCACTAATATTTTGTTGTGGAGTTGTGTGTCTATATTCATCTAAGATATAGGTCTGTAGTTTTCTTGTAATGTCTTCACCTGTTTTTGGTATCAGGTATCTTGCTTCACCGAATTGAGCTGGGAAATGTTTCCTTCTCTTTTGTTTTTTTGGAAAGAGTTTGTAAGAATTGGCATTGAGGGTCATGGGACTAAGCCACACTAGCCAAGGCTCAAATTGTATGATAGAATTCACTATTAAAGCCATCTTGCCTGGATTTTTTTCTTTGTGTGAAGTTTTAAAATTCTAATTCAATCTTTTGTTATCAGTCTATTCAGATTTCATTTTCAGTCAGTTTGAAGTTTGTGTTTATCTAGAATTTTTCCATTTCATTTAAGTTATGCAGTTAATGGCTTACAGTTGTTCATATCATTCCCTTTGCCTTTTTTTTTTTATTATTATTATACTAGAAGCCCGGTGCACGAAATTCATGCATAGGAAGGGTCCCTAGGCCTGGCCAGCTATCAGGACTAATCTGTGGGGCGACCGGCAGGGTGATGGGGCCTGCGGGCTGGGAGCAGCTTCTGTATTAAGCGTCTGCCCCCTAGTGGTCAGTGTGCATCATAGCGACCAGTTGTTCCACTGGTCATTCCGCAGTTCGGACAATTTGTATATTAGGCTTTTATTATATAGGAAGGCTGGTAGTGATGCCCCATTATTCCGTTTTTTTTTTTTAATATATTTTATTGATTTTTTACAGAAAGGAAAGGAGAGAGAGAGGGAGTTAGAAACATCGATGAGAGAGATACATCGATCAGCTGCCTCCTGCACATCTCCTACTGGGGATGTGCCCGCAACCCAGGTACATGCCCTTGACCGGAATCGAACCTGGGACCCTTCAGTCCGCAGGCCGACGCTCTAACCACTGAGCCAAACCGGATTCGGCTTATTCCGTTTTTTAAATCCTTATCTGAGGATATGTTTTTCTTGATTTTTAGAGAGAGAGAAGTATCGATCGGTTGCCTCCATACATGCTCCAACTGGGGATCGAACCTGAAACCTAGGTATATGCTCTGACTGGGAATCAAACCCCCACCCTTTTGTTGTGTGGGCCAATGCTCTAACCACTGAGTCACAACTACCAGGACAAGTTTGTCAGTTTTGTTGGCCTTTTCAAAGAACAGCTTTTGGTTTCATCAATTTTTCTCTATTTTGTAATTTTTAAAAAAATATATATTTCTTTATTGATGTCAGAGGGGAAGGGAGAGGGAGAGAGAGAGAGAAACATCAGTGATGAGAGAGAATCATTGATCAGCTGCCTCCTGCACACCCCCCACTGGGGTTTGAGCCTGCAACCCAGGCATGTGCCCTTTGCGGGAATCAAACCCGGAACCCTTCAGTCTGCAGTCCGACGCCAAACCGGCTAGGGCTATTTTATAATTTTTTACTCTGATAGATTATTTCATTTCCTCTGCTTGCTTTAGGTTTAATTTGCTTCCCTTTTTCTAGCATCTTAAAGGTAGATGATTAGATTTTTGATATGAGATCTTTATTACTATGTTTTTTGTTTGTTTGGTTAATCCTCATCTGAAGATATTTTTCTATTGATTTTTAGAGTGAATGGAAGGGAGGGGGAGGCAGAGAGAGAGAGAGAGAGAGAGAGAGAGAGAGAGAAATACCTATGTGAGAGAGACACTACATACCCCAGCTGGGAATTGAGCCTGAAACCTGGGCATGTATGTGCCTCAACCTGGAAAGGAATCGGTGACCTTTCAATGCGCAAGATGACGCTCAACCAACTGAGCCGCACCAGCCAGGGCTCCGTTGCTTCCTGTGTGTGCCCTGATTGGGGATCGAAAACACAAACAGTGGCATAGAGAGGAAGGGAGAGAGATAGAGAGTTAGAAACATCGATCAGCTGCCTCCTGCACATCTCCCACTGGGGATATGCCCGCAACCAAGGTACATGCCCTTGACCGGAATCGAACCCGGGACCCTTCAGTCCGCAGGCTGACGCTCTATCCACTGAGCCAAACCGGTTTTGGCTTTATTCATTTTTAATATAACATTTATAGGTATAAATTTTCCTATAAGCACTGCTTCAATCACATTCCATACATTTTGGTATGTAATATTTTCATTTTTATTTATCCCAAATTATTTTATATTTCTGTTGTGATTTCTTCTTTGTTCCGTGGTTTCTTGAGAGGTGTTGCTTGATTTCCACATTTTCCTAAATTTTCCAATCTTTTTGTTGTTGTTGTTAATCCTCACCCGAGGATATTTTTTCCATTGATTTTTTAAAGAGAATGGAAGGGAGGGAAGGGGGAGAAAAAGAGAATCATTGATGTGGGAGAGACACATTGAGTGGTTGTCTAACCTGGGACTAACACATTGGGAATAACCTGAAACCCTGGTACATGCCCTTGATCGGAAATCCAACCTGCAACCCTTTGATGCCCAGGCAGACCCTCTAACCATT
>NW_006295062.1:2197836-2214256 GCF_000327345.1 Myotis davidii
TTACAAGAGCCCCAACCGGGGCCGAGATTGAACTGCAACCCAGATATAGTCCTTGATCAGGAATCGATCCCGTGACCCTCTGGTACATGGGCCAATGCTCCAACCACTGAATCACACTGGTCAGGGAAAGATCTTTATTCTTTTTTTTTATATATATATTTTATTGATTTTCCACAGAGAGGAAGGGAGAGAGACAGAGAGTCAGAAACATCGATGAGAGAGAGACATCGACCAGCCGCCTCCTGCACATCCCCCCAAAAAAGGAACTTGCCCTCGACCGGAATCGAACCTGGGACCCCTCAGTCCACAGGCCAACGCTCTATCCACTGAGCCAAACCGGTTTTGGCTTTATTCTTTTTTTAATATAACATTTATAGGTATAAATTTCCCTATAAGCACTGCTTCAATCACATTCCATACATTTTGGTATGTAATATTTTCATTTTTATTTATCCCAAATTATTTTATATTTCTGTTGTGATTTCTTCTTTGTTCCGTGGTTTCTTGAGAGGTGTTGCTTGATTTCCACATTTTCCTAAATTTTCCAATCTTTTTGTTGTTGTTGTTAATCCTCACCCGAGGATATTTTTTCCATTGATTTTTTAAAGAGAATGGAAGGGAGGGAAGGGGGAGAAAAAGAGAATCATTGATGTGGGAGAGACACATTGAGTGGTTGTCTAACCTGGGACTAACACATTGGGAATAACCTGAAACCCTGGTACATGCCCTTGATCGGAAATCCAACCTGCAACCCTTTGATGCCCAGGCAGACACTCTAACCATTGAGCAATGCTAGCCAGGGCACTTTTTTGGGCGGTAATTTTATACCATTATGGTTAAAGAACATGATTTATATGATTTTGATCCCTTTAAATTTATTGCAACTTGTTCTGTGGCCTAGCATATTTTTCCTAGAAGATGGTCCATGTGAGCTTGAGAAGAATATAGATTTTGCTATTGTTGAGTATAGTGTTCTGTGATGTCTGTTACAGGTCTAGCGGGTTTATATTGTTGTTCAAGACTTCTACTTCATTGTTAACCTTTTGCCTAGTTCTATTTAGTATTAAGACTAGGGTTTTGAAGTCTTCAATTATTGTCTGTTCCTCCCTTCAATTCTTTCAGTTTTTGCTTCATGTATTTTGAGGTTTTTTGTTAGGTGCATATATGTTTATAATTGTTGGATTCTTTTGTTATGATAAAACTAGAGGCCCGGTGCATGAAAATTCATGCACTGGAGGGGGCGTCTTTCAGCCCGCCCTGCCCCCTCTGACAGTCCAGGAACCCTCAGGGGCAGGAGGCGACCCAGCGATCAGGGGAAGGCAGTGCCCCCATCACACCTCTGCTGCTGCCACTGCCGGCAGCACAAGCCTCGGCCGGCCCTGGTTACCAGCACCTTGGGCCTGCCCTGGGCGGCCGGCGGGCTGAGGGGACTGGGGGACCCCAGAAGCAGGCACGTGGCAAGGCTGGACCTGTCTGGGGGTGGGATGAGGGGACTGGGCACTGCCATCTTTGAGGGGAGGACAGTCAATTAGCATATTCCCTCCTTATTGGCTCTGGGTGCCGCCATCTTTGAGGGCAGGGCAGCAATTAGCATATTCCCTCCTTATTGGCTCTGGGCGCGCCACCATCTTTGAGGGTGGGACAGTCAATTAGCATATTCCCTCCTTATTGGCTGTGGGTGCCGCCATCTTTGAGGGCGGGGCAGTCAATTAGCATATTCCCTCTTTATGGTCAATTGGCGTATTTCCTCCTTATTGGCTGTGGGTGCAGCCATCTTTGTGACAATGTGAGGGTCAATTAGCATATTCCCTCTTTATTAGATAGGATGTCCCTCTTTTTCTCTAGTAACATTTTAATTTTAAAGTCTATTTTGTCTGATATAAGTATTTCCCATCCAGTTCTCTTCTGGTTGCTTTTCTATGGTATATTGTTTTCATCAAATTTGGGAGTTTTCAGCCATTATTTCTTCAAATTATCTTCTTGCATTTTTCTCCTGAGACTCCCATTATACATGTTGCTACAGTTGAAGGTGTCCTACAGTCTTTCTTTATTTTTCTTTTTTCTTTCTGTAGCTCAGACTAGATAATCTCACTTGACCTATATTCAAGTTACTTATTATTCTACCTGCTCAAATCTGCTGTTGTGTTTTTCTAGTGAATTTTCATTTTAGTTATTGTGCATTTCAACTCCAGAATTTCTGGGTTTTTTTTTTATAATTTCACTCTTGAATTATATTCTCTTATTTGTGGAGACATTGTTCTCATACTTTCCTTTATTTCTTTAGATTTGATTTCTTTATTTTCTGAACATATATAAAATAACTGATTTAAAGTCTGCATTGTTGAGAGAGAGTTCATTTTCTTGGCTGCACCAGCCTGGAGTAGAGCTTCCAAAACACTGAACTTGGGGAAAATGGGAAAGGGGAGCAAATTGTGGCTTAATTCCAGGCTTGGCTCTTAGGAAATTTTCTTGAATAAATGTTTTTCCACTTGATATATGCCTTCTGATGATTTAAAAAAAATAATTGTCACTAGCTAAATCTTTGTTTTGCTGGGGAGAGGATCCTCAACCCACCATTCTAGAAGTCCTGCTTCTGATGAAGCAATAAATTATAATAGTGTATATTACATTATATAGTTTCAAATAGTGCTTCTCAACCTTGATATGTATTAGGTTCCTAGAATGCCTGTTAAAATATCAGATTTAGGACATTAAAATCTATTTCTTTTTAAGATTTGTCTACACTGAGTATGGTCAGCCTCACCTTAATATGTTTTATTTAGTTTTTTTTTCACCTAGAAAGCCATGTTGTGATTATTGATTCACCACAAAAGCACTCTGCTTTTTGAAAGGTATCCCTGAAATTTCTTTAGCTGTTGGTTATTTTGTTTTCTTTGGAGTTATATATAACCAGTGCTGTCAAGATAATGGTGGAGAAATGTTAGAGGTGTTCTATATTTTTTTAACTTTTTAAATTTGTTTTTTTGTTTGTTTGTTTAATAGATCATGTCTTGCTTTCCTGAAAGGGAAGCTAGGACAGAATATTAGATCTTAAAGAATATAACCTGGTGAAGTCAGCAGAAATATAAACAATTTGTAGTTGAAAAATTAAGTCTTTCATTATGTAAGTTTGTCATCCTTTAAAAATTTTTTGAAATACATTTCTGACTAGAAAGTGAGTGACGGTATAGTTTCCTAAAATTAAAATTAATTTAACTTTAATAATGAATTTTTTTCTTGAGTAATGAACACATTAGAAATGGGATATTTAAGTGATGATACTTTATTATTTTTTATTAGAATAAACTTTTAGAAATGAAAGTGGTGGTTGGGGGGCACTCAGCTCTCCTGACTGAAGGTTATTGAGCATTACTCCATGAGCCTGAGCTTGGACTGGCATGAATGCCGTTTTAGTCTTGCCCTTGTAGTTCTGTTTGCATAAACAATTTTGCTCCAGTGAACCGTGGAAAACAGTAGGTTTGAAAAAGCAAAACTATTTGACCTAAAAAGCTTCTTGACCTTGGACTGTGCCAGTTTGAATGACAAATTTTTTAATTGGCTGATGTCAGTCATTTTACTTGTACTATTTTAGCTTCTATTTTCTTGTGAGCCTTGACTAATAATACAAAGTATTGTAAGAGGTGACATTTTAAAAGAGCACATTTTTGTACAGGCTTTCCATAGAATTTTTCAGACAGAAAAGAGAGGAAAAGAAGAAGGTGGAGGAGATGATGAATAGAGGTGGTATTAAAGCAACAGGTGTCAGTATTGCAGGTAATCCTTCAAAAGGGGAAGCTTAGATTATGTCAGTAGTGAGAAGTGCTCCTACTTTCATAGTGGAGTTGAAAGAGTCTGTATTATTATGAGAAAATAGTACTTTCAACATTTCAAATTGTTTGAAATCAAAGAGCTCTGATCCAGTTAACATCAGTTATTTAAGTACTTTTTCCTCATATTATTATTCATCTTTTATCCATCACTTCCTGGGATTATTCCCAGTTTAAGGAAAAGCTCCAGAGAGTAATTTAGGGGACCATAGAGTAGCGAGTCTAATTTCTGTACCAAGCATGTTGGATCAGATTTCATTGATATTTGGGATTATTGGTTACTTAAACCAGCATATAATGTACTCTGAGAAGAGCAACATTATTAGTAGTAAAAATAACTCACACCTGACATGTATATTTTTATATTTGCCTTGGCAACAGATATACATTAAACAATATTAGGGGGGGGGGGTCAGTTCATTTTATTTATCAGTGTTCTTTGTGCTTTGCTATTATTAATTAATTTAATATTCCTAATAGTTTCATGCAAATGAAGAACCTGAGATTCTGAGAATAAGAGCTAGTGCTGTGGCTTGGATTTGAATCCAAGCAATGGTAGTGCAAATTCTGGTGACTCAACTTATAATAGAGATGTAATTAATTTAAAAATAGTGTGAAATGGCCCTGGCTGAGTGGCTTTGTTGGTTGGAGCGTCATCCTGTATACCTATACATCCTGGTCAGGGCATATACCTAGGTTGTGGGTTTGATCCCTGGCTGGGGTGCCTATAAGAACAACTGACCAATGTTTCTCACATTGATATTTCTCTCTGTCTCTCCCCCTTCCTCTCTCTAAAATTAATAAAAACATATCCTCGGGTGAGGATTAAAAAAACATAAAATGACTTCCTTCATCACTCAGCCTTTTAGCAAAACTTTTTCATTTGTGAGTTCTGTTTTTTTAATCCTCACCAGAGGATATTTTTTTCCATTGATTTCTAGAGAGAGTGGAAGGGAGGGAGGAGGGGGAGAGAGAGAAAGAGAAAACTCAACGTGAGATAGACACATCGATTGGTTGCCTTCCACATGCACCCCTACCACGGCTGGGGAACCTGCAACTGAGTCACACACCTTTGATCGGGAATCAAACCTGCAACCCTTCAGTCGTCGGGCCGATACTCTATTCACTGAGCCAAACTGACCAGGGCATGTGAATCCTTTTTTAATTAGTTGTCTTTCATCATCAGATAGTTTTTGTTTTGCTCTTACTCCTCTAAGAAAGGCTCCTGGATGCTGCATTCAGAGTTTGTTGGTGATTGATAAGCTTTGCCTATTTCCTTGTATTAGAAAGACATCTTGGCTGGGTATAATATTCTTGAGTATTGCTATTGGGAAGTTTGTGCCAACCTGATACTACTAATAATTGGCTTTTAAATCTCTTTTGGGGTAACTGAAATATTCTTTACTTATTCTCGAAGGTCAGTAATTTAACAATAAAGGGTTGAATGTATTTAATCTGTATCTCATTTTTTCTGGAACACTGTGCTCATTAAATCTTATTTTTAAAACGATTTTATGTTGTTTATTTTTGCATGTATATGTGTTTAAGAGGTATTCTTTTTTTAAATTAATTTTTAGAATCCTCACTTGAAGATATTTTTTCCATTGCTTTTCAGAGAGAGTGGAATGGAGAGGGGAGGGGGAAAGAAAGAGGGGAATAGGAAGAGAGAAACATTGCTTGTTTGCCTCCTGCACATGTCCCAACCAGGGCCAGGGGTCAAACCTACAACCCAGGTACATGCCCTTGAATGGAATCAAACCCGAGACCCTTCAGTGCACAGACCAACACCAATCACTGAGCAACACCGGGCAGGGCACTCATTAAATCTCATTACTTTATCATTTTCAAGGAACTTTTAAAATAACTTTGAACAAATTTTTTGTTACCTTAGTTGAATTCTTTACTTTAGAATACTAATTATGCTAATTCTAGAGGGTCTGAAAGTATCCTCTCTTCCTTCATTTTATTGTGGTATTATTTCCTCTTTGAGTTTTTATTTCATTGAATGTTTGTTCTTTTTTTTAGCAGCTGTTCTGAGTTTTCCTATTTATTTTGTTGAACTATAGCTTTAGGTTTTTTAAGTGCTTTGTGAGAGGCAGGGAAGAAAATGAGTGAAATTAAAAATTTAAAAACATATTAATAAATCACTTGAAGGGAAAGGTATACAGAGAAGTTTCTAACTTTATACTAAAGCCTTTTGATTTATAAAATGCTGAGCTATTGCTGACACTGGAAAATCTTGAGAGGGTAAGAATATACAAAAGAAATGACAGATAAGATTATGTATGTGTTTGTGCTTAATGCCTTGAATTTAAGGCATCAGTTGTGCTGCTATCTTTACTTTGTCATCTTTGAGATATATTGTCCAGTGAATAAACAAGATTAGTAGTACATCTAAAACACATTTAGTACATCTAAAGAACAATTAAAATACAATTAAAGCACAATTAAAATACATGGAAATACCAAATAAGCAGACTATAGAAAAAGCAAGTGTGTGCTTATAAAAGCAAATGTTTTCTGGGCACCTTACATCTTTGTTTTAGTCAACAGTAATTTTTTTCTTTATTTGAAACAAAATTACGGTACTTAAAAATAGAGCTACTTTCATTGTCATCTGACAACATGAAGCCCTATGTATGGTTTTTAATAGATTTTAATGGATCTTTCTCCCTTACAGTGTTCACAGTAATGTTTCAACTCAAAATAATGGTTCTCAACAGGTAAGTCTTCTTAATATTAAACTTCTAAAGCACTAGAACAGTGTACTTAATTATTACAGAAACTAGTATTTTATTAATTGAATTTCATGAGTTTTTTCTTTTATTTATCTCTAAAGTGACTCAGTAATGTGAAACTCTCTTTTATTTTCTCTAAGATGTTGTGAATAGAACAGGTGCTCTGTAAAACTTTCTATTTCTGTAAATCCTATAAAATACTAATATTCAGTTAGATTACTATCTATCTTCAATGTGACATATAACAGTCAAGCATTTATTTACATTATATTTGTTGACTAAGTAGATATTATTCCATTGTAATGTTCTTTTAATTGGTGAAGGGATTTTTTTTATCTAGGCAAGATAAATGATTTTTATAACTTGTGTCCAAAGGCTTGGGGTATGAGATCTACTCTGCTGGGGACTTCTTCCATTCCCTCGGGTCCTGCGCTGGTGGAGATCGAAAACCTTCCAAGGAGTCCTGGAACAGACCAGCATGACAGGAAATGGTTTGTTAGCTCCTTAAGCCAAAAGAAAATGTTGCTTGCTTATTGGTATTATAAGTTCCCAGCTCTAACTGTAGAGTACTTTAAATGATTGAAAGCAAATTATTCATATTTGTAAGCTGAAGAGAGGCATATTATTAAGCAGTTATTGGGATGGGAAAAATAAGAGCTATGGATGAAGAAGCTCTGGAGTGCAGTTGTCTAATGAAAAACATCAGACAGCTCTTCTTACTTCGGTTAGCGTGATCTGGGAGTTTTGATTTCAGTGATAGTCAATAGAACCTTTTCCCAGATCCATGAGGAAAATATGTTTGTTACATGTTATTCCATACAACATGGTGCTACTCTTTGGATGTGTTTTCTTCATTTAAGACTGTAGAGAAAGGCATAAGAGAAACATGATTATAGTCCAATAAAACAAAGCATGAAATACTCCTGATGACAGGGAAGATACTTCATTTGTTTAGATTTCCAGGGTTTTGTTTTGTTTTTTAGGTTGATAGTAAGTATACAAATATGGATACTTTGTGGCTTATTGGGTTAACCTGTGGGGTTCATTTTTTTCCCAATTAAATGTATGTGGCTTGGGGGCGCTCCTTGGGAATTATGTGATTGACTGGTCGTGTTGGTTGCATCATCTGTTCAAATTTTGTGTCTATGAAATGAACTTTGATAATTCATAGGATTTTTCTCTCTCTCCCTCTCTCTCTCTCTTTTTTTCTTGCTCTTAGTTTTACCACCTGAAATCTAATGAGTTTCTGTGGTGATCTCAAGGTTTTGGTCAGCTTTCTGTGCAACCAGTTCTTCCTTCATGGTGGTGGGTCCACAGTGGTTGGTGATCATTTTCAGTCTTTCCTATGTAATTGTGTTTTGCTGTTATTTTGGCTTAACTAACTGCAAGGTGCTTTGCTCTTGATGGTTGGGCATATTTTTACTTCCGTTCCAAATAACTTGATTAGTTTCTGAAATTGAGGGCATCTACCTTATTATTTTTTCTTTCTACTTGAGAGTGTGGTGGGGAGGACTCTGTGTCATGTGGGCACACTTAAAGTATGAATAGTGAGGCTTCTAAATGTCAAATTTCAGTCTTTTTTTTTTTAAGCCATTAAGAGTTTTTTCAATTTCTTATTGAAAACACAGCTCCAATAAGCAGCTATGTTTTATCCCCTTGATGTTATCACCAAATCCTATTAGCAAGGGAATGTAATACTTCTGGGACTTCAACTATAAAAGAATTTTCTTTCTTTTTTTAAAATATATTTTATTGATTTTCTTACAGAGAGGAAGGGAGAGAAATAGAGAGCCAGAAACATCGACGAGAGAGAAACATCGATCAGCTGCCTCCTGCACACCCACCACTGGGGTTGTGCCCGCAACCAAGGTACATGCCCTTGACCGGAATCGAACCTGGGACCTTTCAGTCTGCAGGCTAACGCTCTATCCACTGAGCCAAACTGGTTAGGGCAAGAATTTTCTTAATACATCCTTACCTTTTATATTACTATGGAACAAGAGTCTGATTTCTTTGCATCCTGTATTGTAACGCTAAATCTTTACTGAGGTTTCCAATGTTTATGCACACATATTTAAGTCTATTTAATTAACTCCTTTGGGGTCAACCTTTATAAAGAGAGAATATTGAATCTGAGCATATTGACTCAGAAGAAAAATGAAAAATTTGGAGCTGTGTTTCCTTCCTTTATGTAATTTTGCTGTGGCCTCCCTTGCTGAAATGGAGTAAAGTGATGATCTTTAAAATCTAATCAGCCTCAGAGTATGTCAACAGTGGCACGGAATAATACAGAACCGACGTGTCTTGGCGTTAATGGATCCCCAGCCCTAATTTAAAATGCATTCCATATTTCATTCTTTGTTTCTGCATGCTTTGATTCTTAATACTTTTAAATGACTATAAAAGTCCTCCTTTAGAAAGTGATACATTAATAACATTTAGAAATGCTCCCTAGGTTTGAACAGTTGGGCAGAATAATGGACTCTTTTCTGTTTCTGGCAGACAACGTTTAACTAATTTTATGTGAACCTACTCTCTGTTCAGTTCTTTAGCTTTTTCTTCCCAGTGTCTTGTAAATGACACCATTATTGCAGTGAATGATTTGGTATAGCATTAACTTAGAATTATCCAATATGTATCATCCTTTGAGATACAATTCTTTTAAATCTTTAAACTATTTATTAAAAAATTGAATAATATTTGGAGAACATAAACCTAATTTAATTTCCTAAATTTTCAGAGACCCTGTATTGAGGGTCATGAATTTCATGGGTTATATCTAATGAACAAATTGTATTTCAGTTGAAGGAAAAGATGATTTTATTGTAAAAAACTTTTAGCCAGTTTTTTCAGTTTTCCTAAGGAAAAATGGTGAATATTTCTGTTTTGGTTGAGTTAGAAAAAATACTATATTTAAATATCTTTAAATATCTTTTATAATTGGGGTTATTTTTTTTAATTTATAGTCATCTTAAGTATATGCTGCCCTTTTTTGCCATGTCATAAAACCCTGATTTTCTGAACCTTGGTAAATGTTTTCTTTCTACTGGAGGACTCTGATAATTTCTAACCAGGAATTGCTTGTATGCATGTTTCACTCTCATAGTTCTATAGGCCTGTTCTATAGCACTGTGTGTAAAAGGCATCTAATACAGTTATTAAATCTATTTCTTGGAGGGGGCTTATAATCTCATCACATTATCTGTACCTGTTGAATTTCATTCTAAGCTCCCGTGAACTTTGATTATAGAAGGAATAATGGTTCTCTTGTTAACTGGGAACATAAATGTAAAATTACATGGCCTCTCAGCATAGATTTAAAAACAAAACAAAACACACCTCATTCTGAATTTTGTTTCCTGGATTTCACTTAATTTGTGAGATCACTTAATTTGAGGAATAATTTTCAAAATTGCCCTTTTTTATATGTGCCTTTATCTTTATGTAGAATTGCCCTCTGACATATTTTAACTAAGTTGATTATAAATACTATTTATCAGAACCTCACAGAGCATTTCTGCCTTGATTTTGATAGCAACATCAAGGACAGATACAGAGTGTCTTGCTCTCTATGACATTTTCTCTTTATTTAATTCACTTAACAGACTGATTACTTATACATATTTTCATATTTACATTTTCCACTACATGTAACTTTGTGGGATTTCCCCACCTTTGTTATTCTTGAATGTGCTTGCATGGAGTTGTTGATAACTGCTTGTAGCAGTGGTGCATGCTGGTCATTCTCTTTTATTACCTCTTACACATCAGTTTTCTCCTATTCCTATTGACTAACTGTGCTCCCCTCCCACTCCCCAACCATCCAGGCTCTCTGCTGCCAGTGACTGCTGCCAACGTGGTGGAAACCAGTGGAACACAAGGGCCTTATCCCCGCCCCAGCCCGTTCATAGAAACTACACTGACTTTGTCCATGAGCACAATGTGAAGAATGCAGGAGTCCTTCATGATGTTCGTTTTCCCGGCCATGTAGCCATGACTGATATATGAGTGTTAAGCCTCTTAGACCTTGGGACTCTGTTGTGCAAGTTGATGGTATTTGTTCTCTGGTGTTTATTGGGGATTGATCATATTAGGAGAATTTGGGAGAAGTTATTTTATATTGAGTTACTAGTCATGTGGTGGTGTTTGTAATGGAATTCTATGGAAGGGAAAAGGATCTGAAGAAGCTATATGCCATCAGTGATAATGACAAATGTTTTTGTGTTGAAAGGGCATGTATATCATTGTAATTTTAGAAAGGTTTTTCATGATTTTAACATATTAACATATCACTCATAAGATGTCCAGGAGAAGGTTTGTGTTTGTGAACAAGCTGCCCATTTTTAACCCATCCCTTGCCATCCAAATAGATTGAAGTTAAAAGAATTGGACACATTAAAGGCACACAGAAGGAAGCATGTCCTGGCATAATATATCAGTCTTTACTGGTATTTTTTCTAAAATGACCATGATGAATGCCTTAATTTCAGTTAAGTGCCCAAGGTTTTATACTTTCAATTAATGTTTTTATTTAAAACACTTATTTTTTTAATAAACACAGGTATTTTAATTTACTGAAAGGTCTAGAAATCACATTAATAATGTGAATCATGTAGGGAGATAAATCTGAATGGTTACTTTTACATCATTAGCTACTTAACCAATGGTTAACTGAATAGTTCTATTAATACTGAATGGTGGTACAAAATGGAAAATTTATTTACTTTTGTCTTTTCAATTTTCTCTTTTATCTCATGTATCTGAAAGATTTCCCAGTTTGCAATAGTCATATAATCTGGCCCTTACTACCTTTAAAATAAAAGTCTGTATCACTTTTAAATGGATTGGATATATTACTATTTTTGACCCTTTATGAACTTCAAAGTACAATTATTCAAGCTCTTCATTATAGTTCATAGAGGCAAATTAACAGAAAAAAGTACATTTCTGATGTAATGATAACTGATGTAAGGGAAGCAATTCTTTTATTTATTTATTTTTTTACAGTCTTTAAAAAATTTTAACAAAATTTTTCATCTTTTAAACTATGTATATAGTAATTTGAAGATACGTTATAATTTGGGAATTTATAATACTTCAAGATAATGAAACTTTATTTTAAACAGCCTAACCGGTTCACCATCCTGCTCGTCTCAGGGGTCAGTCTTACCCCTCTTTGTTAGAAAAAGGTAAAGGTTTCAGAGGGCTTTCTTTATTAGTGGACTGTTGGTTGCAAATATAACTTGTATAGAAGACATAAGTTAGCAGAACTAAATAATATTTAGGTAATGAAATTTATAGGCAAGTTTCAATCTGAGTTTATCACAATCATATATGTATATGCTATGGATGCTCAAAGTATTCTTTAGTGCAGTGATGGCGAACCTTTTGAGTTCGGTGTGTCAGCATTTTAAAAAACCCTAACTTAACTCTGGTGCCGTGTCACATATAGAAATTTTTTGATATTTGCAACCATAGTAAAACAAAGACTTATATTTTTGATATTTATTTTATATATTTAAATGCCATTTAACAAAGAAAAATCAACAAATTAACAAAAAAAATGAGTTTGCGTGTCACCTCTGCATCCTGTTAATATGAACAGATCCATATCTTTAGCCTTGCTGCCTACTGCTTAAGTTTATCATCATTTAGTTTATTTAAAAATAGCCACTAATGTATGTCCCTCCTATTTTAGATTACGTAGCTCAGATTACAATTGTCAAGTATTGCTGATGGTTATTTCTTACAAGAAAGGAATTTGAATCAACATTTTAAGTACAGAAAGCCTGGTTTGTGCCATTCAAGAAAAGACTTCATGGGTGTGAATATGATTAAGAACCTACCATTTCTATAATAGAAGCCACAGAAGTATAATAATAACAAAACTTGTCTGCTCTTTTAGAAAGTCCTAAGGCTTGACTTCTCACACCTTAAAATTAATCAACCTCATAGGATTCTTAGCAGAATCCTAACTTTGGGAAATATGAGAGGATTGTAATTGAAGAGTAAGATTTCCAGTTTATATCAAAAGTGGTAATTTCTATACATAATTTGAGTTAATCAGTACTATTATATTTAAGTGATTAAAAAAATCACATCTTGTTTTTTCTTTTCTTTGAAAACCTTATTATATAACAGTTTATTTGTAAATTCCTGATAATAGAAACTAGGTTGGAGGAACGATGGGGAGAGAAGGCAGCAGAGGGGGTGGGGGAAGTCAAGGGCTAAGACTGGGTGTTGGTAGAAACAAATTTGTCTGTTATAGAAGTTCCCATATGCTCCAGGATTTCATAACATATTGTGATTACTTTTTTTTGCTACATAGAGTTTCAAGGTGGATATTCATGTTTCTAGAGCTATGAAGAATAGGTAGCTCAACCTAAATTAAATAGTAATCAGCCTATTTATATCATTTTTTAAAAAAAATGTTTTTATTGATTTTTAGAGAGAGAGAGAGGAAAAGAGAGGGATAGAGAGATAGAAACATCAATGAGAGAGAAACATTGATCAGCTGCCTCTTGCACACCTCCTACTGGGGATCGAGCCCACAACTCGGACATGTGCCCTGATCAGGAATTGAACTAGTGACCTCTTTGTTCCTAGGTCGATGCTCAACCATTGAGCCACACCAGTTGGGCATATATGCTTTTTTTAAAGCCTCACCCGAAGATATTTTTTCCATTCATTTTTTTTTAGAGAGCGTGGAGGAGAGGGAGAGGAGGTGGGAGAAATAGAAACAGCGATGTGAGAGAAACAGCGATGTGAGAGAAACAGCTATGTGAGAGAAACAGTTGGTTGCCTTCTTAACACATCCCCACCGGGGCAGGACTCAAGCCTGCAACTCAGGTATGTGCCCTTGACTGGGAATCAAACCTGCGACCCTTTGATCCAAGGGACCATGGTCTAACACTGGCCAGGGCTAGACTCTGCATTTTATTGTGCTTAAAAAGTCAATGATCATACAGCCTTTTGACTAAAAGGAGCCATCACCACAGAACTTCAGGATCGTGTGACTCAACTTCCATGTCTTGGCTAATTTTATTTAATATAATGAATTTTCACATCTTAAATTAGGTTGGTTTATGTTTCAACCTAATGATTATAGAGAGGAAAACTTACAGAAACACAGCAAAGCTAGTGACCTGCACACTTTCACACATGAAAATAAACAAGCTTTAAAAAAAAGATTATTTCTTTTGCTAGTAAAAGCACTTCAAACGAGTTTCTTTCTGATTATAGTCTAACCTTTCTACCTTGATAGGATATCATAGATATATTTAAATGAATTTATAGAGAAGAATAAACTATTTGTCCTATGTATATAATATGTCTGTATTTTTAAAAAGTAGCTGGTATATAAACATTCTTTTTTATTGAATTTATTGGGGTAACATTGGTTAATAAAATTATACAGGTTTCAGGTATACAGTTCTACAATATATCATTTGTATATTGTATTGTTGACCACCTCAGGTCAAGTCTTCTTTTCATCACCATTTATCCCCCGTTTACCTTCCACCTCCCCTTCCCTCTGTCAAGCACCATACTGTTGTCTGTGTCCATGAGTCTTTTTTCCCCTTTGCTTAATCTCTTCACCCTTCTCACCTAGCCCCCAACCCTCTCCCCTCTGTTAAACATGCTAATATTGTAATATCATCAGTATAATGCAACTCATCTTTTTGAGGGGAGGCTTTTAAAAATTTATTTATTTAAATTTATTTAAAATACTGACCCAGAAAAATGTTATACACTTGGGTGGATCTTTATTGTTAAAACTATCGATGATGTAGTAGGTGCCATGTAAATATGTCAGGATATAAAACTGAAGTGTCTCCTGAATGGAGGATGGGAGGCAGCTTGTTTCATAAGATAAAAAGATTAGCTGAGCTTTAATTATGGTAGTTTCTCTTATTTAGTAGATTTTTGCATATATTTTGGTTGGGGCACTAATAGTTATTTTGATTATCAACCTTCCTTTGTCACTTTCATATGTCCTGATGTCATGCATTTCATCTTACAATCTTGCCAAAACAGGAAAATAGATGGAGGTTGTAAGGAGTGGAGGACTATGAGGTCTTTGGGTTTTGGGAGAAACAATGTGAAGATGACTGGCTTTATAGGCGTAAGAAGATTAATCCTCAACTTTGATCTCTTGTACTTCTGTATGTATTCACAGATGTAAACTGAAAAACTTGGAGATGATTGATTGCCCCACATTTAGCACAGCTTTTTTAATCCTCACCTGAGGAGTGATGATATTTTTTCTATTGATTTTTAGAAAGAGTGAGTGGAAGGGAGTCAGGGGGGGAAAAGAGAGAGGGATGGGGGAGAGACACTCCGATTGGTTGCCTCCTGCTTATGCCCTGACTGGGGTTGAGGATTGAACCTGCAACTGAGGTATGTGCCCTTGACTGGGAATTGAACCCATGACCTTTTGGTCTGAGGGCCAGCACTCTATAATCACTGAGCCAAACCAGCTGGGCTAGTGCAGCATTCCTTGATGGTGGAAGCAGTAATCATTTGAACCATGGCACTTTAGCTGTTTTGGTTGGGACATAGTCTTCATTTCTAAAACATAGTTCATTGTCTGGCTGGTGTGGCTCAATGCTTGAGCGTTGATCCATGAATCAAGAGGTCACTGGTTCAATTCCTGGTCGGGGGACATGCCGGTGTTTTGGGCTTGATTACCCAGTAAGGGGTGTACAAGAGGCAGTTGATCAATGATTTTTCTCATCAGTGTTTCTATTTCTCCCTCTCTTTCTTAAAACTAATAAAAACATATAAAAAATAATACATAGTTCATTGCTTTGAAATACCATTATTTTTTTGTCTCAGGCTTTGAATATTGGGTTTTAAAATAGTAAGTTCATTAATTTATTTTATATCCTTTGTATGTGGGGCGTTGCAGTATACATGGATTTGCAAAAATAAAAGCATCTTGCACCAATAACAATCTCTTTACCAACACATACTTCCTTTATTTTAATATAAATTATATCACAATTTAATATAAATTATTATTTGCTTCTGGAATTGTTGTGAATGCATATGGGATGCTTTTACATAAGAGATAGAATTTGAAGTGGCTTTTGAGGTACAGAAACCTCTGCCTCTGTCCCTCTCTGTGTGCCTCTGTCTTACGTATAAAATGGGATTTCTCATATTCTGTCTAGATAGTCTGCATCATGTGAATTTAGGTATAATCTTCCTCAGCTCCTTGTTTTGAAGTACATAAAAATTTCTCATCCTCTGTTTATTTAAATTAACTTTTACTTTAGTCACATGAAGTCATTGTGAGAATTTTGTCTTGCTCAGTTGACATTAACCTTGGTATAGACACTAGGACATGAAGAAAGTCACTTTCAATAGAAAATATGTTATGTAACTTCCTTCTTTCCTTTAGTTCTTGACCATTGCTAAGGCGTAGTATACTTTACTTGCTTTGAGCTCTTCGGGCTGGTGGGGAGGATTGTAATCTCAGGTAATTAGTGAAGAGAAAACATCAAACGAAATTGGTGAAAGGAAAAGTAATTGTGTTTTTTTTAAATGATACATTTTTATTTTTATACTGAAGCAGGAAAACACATGTTCCTGTTTTTCTTAAAGGGATTGTTCTCACAAATTTTTTATTATGTATTACCTAAGCCTCTGTGTTCCTAACAACAAGCCATGGCCTTAATTCTAGGTGCCTGAGTGAACTTTTTACAGTTTGTTCCTGAAAACTGGCCAACACTGTTTATACTGGCATGGAGAAGAGATGCCTGACTTGGAGAACAGCATTCTCCAAGGAGTGTGACTGCAGACTCCCTTAGTGGTGTAATAAACCTACACTTCCTCCTCTTAAAAACAGGT
>NW_006295062.1:2214266-2220585 GCF_000327345.1 Myotis davidii
TTCAGCAGCTGCAGATCTTGTTTTCTGTTGTTGAGGAAATTTTTTTTGTTTTGTTTTTAACTAATTTTAGTAAAGAAAGAATGACACATGCCAGTGTATGGTTACAATTTGACAGAAGTTGCAGATTCCTTAATGAAGGTCTAGCTTATTGATTGGTTATTGTAAATATAAAATTAATAATTTAAATCATTAGGGGTGGAATAAAAGAAAAGAATGAAAGATAAGAGATGATAATCAGAAGATAATTGCTGGCCTGATTTGCCTTGTGGAACTAGCCAGGGAAATTAATGGAAAACATCCCAGGATTTAAATTACCACTAGAATATATACCATTACACAAAAGAGTTTTTTATAACAAAGCTATGTTTGTAGCCCAGCCATTAGCTGTAGTGATTATCTTATATAATGAAAGGCTAATATACAAATTGTCCCCTGGACTAGGAGTTCGACTCGGAGTTTGACCAGGGGGCAGGGCCAGCCAGCCAACCACCTGCAGCCCCTCCCCCCAGCCAGCCCCATTCCCACCACCACTCAGCCCCTCCAACCCCAATCGGGCAGGGCCAGCCAGCCAACCTCCCGCATCCCCTCTCCCCAGCTGGGCCGGCTGGACCCCACCCATGCACGAATTCGTGCACCTGGCCTCTAATTATAAACTCTGCAGGAGTTTAGAGATAAAACATAATATTAACAATTTACATTAATTCTGGGGGCAACATCAGCAAAACTTTTGAAAGTCTTTAGAAAGAGCTGGGAAATGTGGGCACTGAAGAATATCCAGATTATCACTAATTGGCACTCCAGCCTTGTTGGAGCAATAAATTACAGATATTTAAGTGCAATGGGAAGGTATTAAATATCAGCCTGAGGAGTTTGGATTTGGTAAGGAAGCCTGAATTAATCTTTGCAAGTTTTTAAATAAGAGATTTTGGGCATCTTATACTCTTCTTATTCACCTCATTCTTTGTCGAATACCTACCAGAGTATCCTTATTCTTCACTTCCTTACACATAATCACTTATAATTACTTTTTTGTAGGTACTCTCAAACTTCTTGACCTTTCCCCTGTTGTGCACATTTTGTTAAATCCACCTCTCTACTGTGCATGTAATATAGGTGGTGAATGTGAAATGTAACATTGTTGAATGGTCTCACTTTAAATTTAGGCCTCTAAGCTCAAGTAGGCCTTCAGTGCGGCCTGATATCCTATCACATTTCCTTTATTCATTCTACTATGCTGGCAGGGATTTCTCTTATTTCAAACCTCCAATATTTTTATTGATTTCAGAGAGGAAGGGAGAGGGAGAGAGAGATAGAAACATCAATGATGAGAGCAAGTCATTGACCGGATGCCATCTGCACACCTCCTACTGGGGATTGAGCCTGCAACCCAGGTATTTGCCATTGACCGGAATCAAATTGGCGAGTGACCTTTCAGTCCAGGCCAATGCTCTATCCACTGAACCAAACTGGCTAGGGCAACTTCTACTTTTTTAAATTCTCTCTTTCAACTCTTGCTTATTTGTAGATTGTAATCTCATATCTGTTTACAAGTTTCAGTGGGCAGTTAAACAAATATTTCTGGATGAAGGGACAATAAGAATGTGCCACTTAAATTACGTACATATTTTCCTAGGGAAGGGAAGAGTGGGTGCAGTAAGTTTATTTAAGGAGTTATTGAGCACTGTGTTCCGGCCAGATTCATAGGTGTTTCATTTTCTACACTGAACAAATTACCAAAAAATTCCGAGATAAACCCTGAAGTGGTTTTGCAGACAAGCTTCAATAAGGAGAGGTATTGTATCTGAAAATTTCAGTAACAGCAGCACACAAGAACGTGGCGTAAGCATGAAAGGGTGTGAGCGAGACAGGAAAGAGGGTCCAAATTAGAGTCTTTATTACTTGAATGTATCAACTAGTTTTAATGGAAGACAAATAAATGAATCTTATTATTTTTTTCCTTTCGGCTTCGTTTTGAGACAGAGGGTGGAAGAGAAAACCTTGCTGATGACCTCCATAATAGAAACCCTTCTTATAATACCACTCCCCTTGTTTATACTTTCTGTGCAAACAGAATCCTCTTACCCACCACCCCAGCTTTGTTTAGTTTGAAAGGAAATTCATAGATTGAGAGTCAGGGAATGAATGGAATGCATTGTTTTCATGTGTCTCCTAACCTGATGATAGTGTTTTTACACTAAAGGGTTGCTGCCTTTTCTTTTTTCCCCTCCCCAATACTTAGCATTTAAAGTTGTACCATTTTGAATAGCTTCTACATGAACATTTGAGATTTCATTAAGATTTTCATGCTTAAGTGGTAGACTCCATACTGGGTACATATCAAAATTAGTTACTCAGTAATTCAGTGACTAGTTGGGTACCTACTGTGTACCACATACTGTCTTACATTCTGGAAATACAAGTGACCAAGATAAAAGTTTCTAATCTCATGAAACATAAAGTCTAGTGAAGGAGACAAATATGCATAACAGATAAAGATTCCCTGGTGCTATGAAAAAAATAGGTAATGTCACAGTAAGTGACTGTGAGGTGAGATGCCTTTGAAGAGACACTTGAGTTGAGATATGAATGGCATAAGGAGTCAGCCATGCAGAGGAGAATTTCAGGCAGAAATAACAGCTAATACAGAGGCCTTTGAGTTGATTTTGAGGTACAAAAAGAAAACTGGTGTGGATGGACTTAATTAGGAAGATGTTGGTATGATAAGGGTGCTGTGGGCAGTAGGCAGGGACCCAGTCACGTAGGGCCTTGTATGCCAGGGAAAATAATGTAAATTTTATTCCAAGTGCAGTGGATTTTACGTAAGGGGGATGCCCTGATGCACCCCTTTAAAAGATAACTTTGTTGTATGGGAAATACAAGGCAAGAGTGGTTTTTTTCCTTACCAGTTGAGAGTAATTCGCAGAGACTGTGAGTGAGCCATTACATCCAAATTCTTTATCAAATATTTTTGAACAAAAATAACATTCTCTTACATGTTCACAAAACAGTTACCACATACATTCAGGGAATCAAATATATATCTTGCTGTTATTCTATATAGGTCCGTATTCAAATTTCCTGGTGTTCTAATTCTATCTTTTATAGCAACTTCTTTTGTTGAATTCAGAATTATACATTAACATTTCATTGTTTCTTTTTTTAAAAATATATTTTATTGATTTTTTACAGAGAGAGAGGGAGAGGGATAGAGAGTTAGAAACATCAATGAGAGAGAAACATCCATCATCTGCCTCCTGCACGCCCCCTACTGGGGATGTGCCCACAACCAAGGCACATGCCCTTGACCGGAATTGAACCTGGGACCCTTCAGTCCGCAGGCCGACGCTCTCCACTGAGCTAAACCGGTCAGGGCTCATTGTTTCTTAAGTGTCTTAATCTGCTGCAGTTTCCAGCCTCTTTTTATATTTCACGACATTTGCATTCCTAAATATTACAAGTTTACTGTTTCAGAGGATGGATTTAATTGTTTCATCATGATTTAATTCAGGTTATACATTTGGGGCAAAAAAATATGTATCTGTATACATCTGTACAGATGTGATATATCTGTGGTGCTTCACATCAGAGAGTGCTTGGTGCCATTTTGTCCATTATTGGTATTGCTAACTCTACGTGGTGAGGCTTGTGTATATCAGATTTTTCCATTGCGTAAGTTACCCTTTTGTAATTAAAAATTATAAAATACATGGGTAAATATTCCGTTTCACACCAAAGTTTCACCCAATGGTGAAAATTAGTATGATTGTTGCAAAATGATGATTTGCTATTATTCTACACTCTTTAGTAGTTATTCTACAAAAATAACTTTTTATACATGGATTCATGGATTCTTTTACAGTCCATGAAAGTTGTTAATGCTTTTTTTTTTTTAGATTGACTTTTAAGAGAGAGAGAGAAACATCGTTGTGAGAGTGAAACATGCATCAGCTGCCTCCTGCACGCCGCCCCCCAGGAATGGGCCCGCAACCAAGGGACATGCCCTTGACCGGAATCGAACGAGCCCCAAACCCAAGCATGTGCCCTGATGGGGAATCGAACTGGTAACTTTTTGGTGCCTGGGACTATTCTCAACCAACTGAGTCACACCAGCCAGGGTTGTTACTCCTTTTGGTTGTCACACCGTCCAGATTTGGCAATGAGAACCCTGCCCAACTGCATCCTGTACCATTTGCCATGTGCCCCTCACTTTTTGAGCTCTTTCTTACATTTTGGCATAGGAGGTTCCATTATGTACTTTCCTTGGCCCTGAAATCACCTATTTCTTTAAGAGCCTTGGTTCCTTTTAATTAAGATGGTAATTAGGAACCATGATCTGGGCACTAGGTACGTTCATTGCTACTGTGAGTGCTATTGGTTCTAAAATCAAGTAGAGTCAAAAATACATATGTTTAAATCACAAATTTATACTGATACTCTAATTTCAGTCCAATACCTAGGGTTCTTCTTTGCCTCCCCAATTTCTTATTTTAATCTCCCTTCTCTCCTAGGGACAAGTCTATTTCCTACCATATCAGTATCTCCATATTTGCCCCCTTGTACAGTATATGCTAAGTAGTTTCAGAATTGCTATACCTACACCATTATTAACAACAAGTCTAATTTCAGTTTTTCTTCACAGTTCTTTCTCTTTAGACTGATAATAAAGTATTATACTTAAAATTTACTTGGATTTGTTTTTTCGATGTAATTATGTTATTCATTTAATAGTAAATGCATTTACAATTTTTCTAGATATTGCCATGTTACCTTTCATTGAAGATGAAGTGTATTTTTTTTCTTACAGCTTTATTGAGGTATATTTGAAACACAATCAAATACATTTATTTTAAATGTTTAAGTTTTGACCTGCGACACCAATACCATAGCCCAGATTAATGAGGGCCCTGGCTGGTTTGGCTCAGTGGATAGAACGTTGGCCTGTGCACTGAAGGGTCCCAGGTTCGATTCTAGTTGGGCACATGCCTGGGTTGTGGGCTTGATCCCCAGGTTGGGGGGGGTGTGTGTGCAGGAGGCAGCTGATCAATGGTTCTCATCATAGATGTTTCTATCCCTCTCTCAATAAAAAAAATATCTAAAAAAAGATTAATAAGGTATTCAATGTGGTTTTCATTTAAAGTCCTCATTATTAGCAAATCTTTGAATGTTTAAATCCATTTGCATTTTTTCCTATGAATTGACTTCTCTTATCTGTATCATCTTCTTCCCACCTTTCTAAACAGGACTGTTTGCTTTTTTCTTTTCTATTTTTAAGAAGTTTCTAATGTGTATTAGGATATTAACTCTTACATAATATCAGTAACTCATATAATAATATCAGTAAGCTCAGACCCACTTAGAATCACCTGAGTATAAGGTGTGGTTAATGGATCTTATTTGTTTTCAGGTGGCTTTCAGTTATGTCAGTACTCCTTTTTAAAAAATTTATCATGGTGCTGTGACAACTGGATATTCATATATAAAAAATGAAATTGTATCTCAATTTCATACCATATGAAGAAATGAACTCCAGATGGATCATAGACCTAAAATTAACTTCTATAGTTAAAACTATAGAAGTCTTAAGAAAACATAGGGGTAAATCTTTATGACCATGAATGCGATTTTGTGTCCTCCTTCCGTTTAGAGTGGTTTTATGAGAAAACAGGAGTAAAATTTTTGTGTTCAATATATAGTGTTTAATCACTCAGAGATGTCTTCTTTTTTGGGAAAATTTGTAGACATCATACCCTCTTTTTCATTGTTTTTTTCTTCTGCATTTCTATTAAATGTATATGTCAGCTTTTAAGCTATATTAATCTCCATCTCCTATCTTTCATATTTACCATATTTTTTTCTCTATTGCTTTCTTGGTAATTGTCTTAATTTTTATCTTTTAATTCAATAATTCTTTTTTTATTAATTAAATCTTTATTGTTCAGATTATTACATTTGTTCCTCTTTTTTCCTCCATAACTCCCCTCCACCCAGTTCCCAACCCGCCCTCCTCCCTCACTCCCCACCCACTGTCCTCATCCAAAGGTGCATGATTTTTGTCCAGTCTCTTCCTGCATCCCCCTCACCCTTTCCCCCCAAGAATTGTCAGTCCACTCCCTTTCTATGCCCCTGGTTCTATTATATTCACCAGTTTACTCTGTTCATCAGATTTTTTATTCACTTGATTTTTAGATTCACTTGTTGATAGATATGTATTTGCTGTTCACAATTTTTATCTTTACCTTTTTCTTCTTCCTCTTCTTAAAGAATACCTTGCAGCATTTCAAATCTTTGACTTGATTCTTGGGATCCTCTTGTCTGCTGT
>NW_006295062.1:2221538-2222498 GCF_000327345.1 Myotis davidii
CCCTGGGCGTCCGGGCTCCTGGATCTCTAGGGAGGTGCTAATCTAGCCTTTGCCTGAGGCTATCCAGCAAAAGCCTCCCTGCAGGGGCTAGGGCGGGGCGGGTCCCATGGGATCAACAGGGCAGGGCTAGCAGCTATGGCTGCTCTCAGTCCTGCCCTCAGAGGCTCTGCTTCTCAATGTGCTGGTAATCGCTTCAAGCCTCTCAGAGAGAAAGCTACCCTCAAGTTCCGAACGATGCCAGATAGTCCCGCTTCTCCCGTATGAGTCTGGTTCCCTAGAGACTCACCCAGAACTGGAGCTCAGAGCCTGAGATCCCTCCCGATTGAAAACGGCAACCGTGCCCTCAGCTGCCAGCCCGCTCCACACGCACCTCTGCACCTTAGTATTTTACTTCCGCACTGCGCCTTCTCTGAGTCTCGGTATGCTTCTCTCTTTCCTTCTAGTTGTAGAATTTCCACTCAGCCAGCCTTCCTGTGGTTCTGGGTGATGTCCATTCCGTCTTTTAGTTGTATTTTTGAAGTTGTTTTGTGAGGCAGCAAACTCCGATGTTTACCTATGCCACCATCTTGGTTTCTCAATAATTCTTTTTTTTTTACTCTCCTAGTTTACTGTGTCCCTTACATTGAATGTCTAATGACTCATTTAACATGTTAAGCGCTCTGTCAGTCACAGGTGACTGACACTATACTTTCCATCCAGACTGGTCAGTCATTGGTGCTGCCAGCATATAGGTGAAATTAGAAATCATGGGCTAAACAGAAAGGAAGACAAAACAGGCTTGGCGCTTAACGTGTTAATACCTAATTTTTCAGATTCTACTGATGTACTATACTAGAGGCCCGGTGCACAAAAGTTTGTGCACTCAGGGAGGAAGGGGGGTCCCTCAGCCCGGCCTGGGCCCTCTCACAGTCTGGGACTCCTTAGGGGATGTCTGACTCCCGCCACCACTGCTGCTCTCGA
>NW_006295062.1:2223484-2227721 GCF_000327345.1 Myotis davidii
AGCAGGTGGGGAACATTGGTTTCCTCCGTCACTGAAGCAAGCAAGCCTCATGTTCGCTTCAAGCTGCCTGGCTGCTGGCCGCCATCTTGGCTGGCAGTTAATTTGCATATTGCCAATGGGAAGGGTAGCAGATGTACAGCTAATTACCATGTTTCTCTTTTATTAGATAGGATAATAAAACCCTAAGATGCAAATAGACCAAACGGCAAAACGACCGGTTGCTATGATGTACAATGACCGCCAGGGGGCAGACGCTCAGCGCAGGAGCTGCCCCCTGGTGGTCAGTGCACTCCCACAGAGAGAGAAGCCTGCTTATGGCTGGCAAGCACAACAGTAGTGGCAAGAGCCTCGCCTGCCTCCGTGGCAGAGCAAGGACCCCTTGGGGGACATCTGACTGCTGACTTAGGCCTGCTCCCCGCAGTTGGACATCCCCTGAGGGGTCCCAGACTGCGAGAGGGCACAGGCTGGGTTGAGGGACCCCGCCACCTCCCAGTGCACCAATGTCCTGCATTAGGCCTCTACTGTTATTATAATTCCTTTTTATATTGTATTATCCTTTCTACTTTCTCAGCTGTAAATGCTCCCATTTTTTAGTGCTGTTGGTTGTGTGTTAGCATTGGATTTCTTTTATTGTTGTTGTTTGTGAATTCAACTTGCCTTGTTTTAAACAAGTTTATTTTCTTCCCATTCTTTGCTCACTCTTTCGTGTGAGGCAGCTTTGAAATTGCCCAAGTCTGATTTTTTGAAGTCCTTATCCTTGAAGAGGTCTTAGGATAGGATCTTTCAGAGACCCTTTCTAGTCCTTGAGCCAGGAGGTGATTTTCTGATTGTTGATCACACAGATATTTTAAATTCTTCCCTTCATTGCAGGAAAGCACTTTATTTTTATTTGAAACTGGACTTGTGAATTGAGCTTTTTGGTGTACCTATTCTTAAAGAGAAAATACACTCCCCTGGTTTCAGGTACTGAGTCTGGCTGTTGTTCAGGGCTTGGGTTTCATTTCCCCCAGGGAGTTGGATATTTGACTTCAGGTCCTAGTTTCACTCTCAGCTCCATGAGTTTCTCCTGGAGTGAGCCCTAATTTATTACTGGGAGTTTATCACTATTGTTTTTGTAAAGAGCTGGATCCTCTGCTTTTTTTTTCTTTCTTAATTACTATATTCATCTATATAGGGTCAACTCGTTTATTTCTCTTTCTAGCCCATCATCTATACTAATAAAAGGGTACTATGCTAATTAGACTGGACATCTTCCGGATGTCCTTCCAGACAAAGCCTCAGTGGCAGAGGCCGAGGCACAGGTGGTTAGGGGCGATCAGGCTGGCAGGAGGAAGCAGTTAGGGGGCAGTCAGGCTGGCAGGGGAGGACAGTTAGGTGGAGATCAGTACAGTAGGCAGAGGTGGTTAGGGGTGATCAGGCTGGCAGGGGAACAGTTAGGGGCATCAGGCAGGCAGAGGTGGTTAGGTGCGATCAGGCAGGCAGGCGAGTGGTTAGGTGCCAGCGCTCCCGGATTGCGAGAGGGATGTCTGATTGCCAGTTTAGGCCCAATCCTGCAGTCAGACATCCCCCAAGAGGTCCTGGATTAGAGAGGGTGCAGGCTGGGCTGAGGAGAAACACCCCCCCCCTCCGGGCATGAATTTCGTGCACCAAGCCTTTAGTTTATCCATATAAGAACCATCTTATTTTTAGTAATTGAAACATACTTTAAGTTACAGTGAGTGCAACTTCTAATCTTACATCCAATTTAATGATTTACCCTTTCCCCATTCTCATTCTAATGGAGGTGGGGGTGGTTTAGTCTTCTCATCTTTATCCCCCTTATTTTTCCAGTGCTGACTTTCAGAGTTAAGGAATAAGAAGGAGGAATAGGGGCAAAAGTTGTACTTATATGATGATGTTGTAATCCAACAAGTTGTCAGGGCATATATAGTATATCTATATATATAAGTGCTGGCTCTTTTGTGCTCTACATTAGTATGTTTTTTCAGAGGCCTTCATAAACCTGTCACTTGCCCAACATTGGCAATGTACTTCATATTTCACCTTTTGCAATGCTCTTCTCTCTCTCATTTCTAGCTCAGCCCTACTCATTTACCCTGGTACGTTTGTTTCATGGGTGGCGTTCCATTGATTGAGCGTCAAGCTGGATTTACATACTCCCAGCTCGAGAAGCACATTCATTTTTTCTTGTCTCCAGCTTTTTATTTTGGAAAAATTCAAAGCCAAAGGAAATTGAAAGGATGATGGATGGATAGCCATATGCCTTTCCCCTAGATTCCCCACCTGTTAGTACTTTGCCTTTTTGCTGACATTTATTTATTTACTTGGCTGAACTAATTGAGGATAAGACTGTGAACATTATATTACTACATCCCTAAATACTTCTACATGTATCTCTGAAAACCAAGGACATTCTTGTACATAAAATATCTATCACACTCAAAAAGCTTAACATCGGCATAATACTATTATCCTATATAATAAAAGCCTACTATGCTAAGTGTCCAGTCCTGTTCAACCAATCAAAGCGTAATATGCTAATGATATGCTAAGGCCATTCAACCACTCGCTATGATGCACACTGACTACCAGGGGGCAGGTGCTCAACACAGGAGCTGCCCCGTAGTGGTCAGTGTGCTCCCAGAGGAGGGGTGCCCCTCAGCCAAGAAGCCAAGCTCATGGCTGGCAAGCGCAGCAGCGGAAGCCTCTCCCACCTCTGCAGCAGTCAGACATCCCCTGAGGGCTCCTGGAATGTGAGAGGGCACGGGCTGAGCTGAGCCCCCCCGCCTGAGTGCACAAATTTTGTGCACTGGGCCTCTAGTCTATATATATAAAAGCCTACGTGACCAGAACGACCAGTTGCTATGATGCGCACTGACCACCAGAGGGCAGACGCTCAATACGAGCTGTTCCCTGGTGGTCAATGTGCTCACATAGCCAACCTCCCCTGGCCAGCCAACCTCCTGCAGTATCTCACTCCAGTTGGCAGGCCTCAATCGCCTGATTGGACCAGCCCCCAGGCTGGAACGGGGAACCAGAGGTGGGTGGCGGCAGATGCAGCCCCTTTCCCAGGGCAGCAGAGGGCCGGCTCCCTCCTAGGGGACAGCGGCCAACCTCATGTGCCCGTCCCTCCTCCCAGCTGGCAGGCCCTGATTGGCCTGCCGCCTGCCCACCATGGTGGTGGTGCGGCAACAAGAGAAGGAGGAAGGGAGGAGGTGGGAAACTGGTAGCGGGGTGCCGACGATGGTGGCATCGGCATCTGGTGTCTGTTCCTTCTATGCCCAGCCTCGCAACCGTTGCCTCCTTTTCCAACCCCACTGGGGCCTTTGGGCCCCTGACTAGGATGGGGAACTGGTGATGGGTGGCAGTGGATGCAGCCCCTTTCCCAGGGGAGCTGAGGGCTGGCTCCCTCCTTGGGGCTGGTGACCAACCTCCTGTGTCCCATCCCTCCCCTGAGCTGCATGTCCTGATCAGCCCGCCACCCATGGCGTGGTGGCTAGGGAAGGAGGAGGTGGGGAGGTAGAGAACCACATTGTGGAGGGGTGCACACGATGGCAGCGTCCAGAGTGTTCCTTCTGCACCTGGCCTGGTGACCATCACTTCCTCTCCGGCCCGGTCCTGATCAGCCTGGCCCCAGTTGGCCCTGATTGCTGGCCAGTCCTAGGAACCCCACCCAAGCATAAATTTCATGCACTGGGCCTCTAGCATAATAGTCAATAGTCAAATGTTTCAGTAAGTGCCTCTTTTAGCTGTTTTTCTTTCTGAACAAGGATACAATCAAGATTTCAATTAGAACATAGATGCTAAAATCCTCAACAAAATGCTAGTAAATTGGATTCAGCATTACATTAGAAAGATTATGATCAAGTGGGATTTATTCTGGGGATGCAAGGATGGTACAATATCCGCAAATCAATAAATGTGATACATCACATAAACAAACTGAGAGACAAAAATCACATAGTCATATAAATTGATGCAGAATAAGCATTTGACAAAATTCAACACCCTTTCTTCATAAAAACTCAGCAAAGTGGGATAGAGGGATCATAACATAATAAAAGTCCTATATGACAAACCTACAGCCAACATCAGACTCAATGGGCAAAAACTAAACTCATTTCCCCTAAGAACAGGACAAGACAGGGATGCCCACTTTCACCACTCCTGTTCAATATAGTACTGGAAGTGCTAACCATAGCGATCAGACAAGAAGAAGAAATAAAAGGCACCCAAA
>NW_006295062.1:2228851-2233689 GCF_000327345.1 Myotis davidii
ACTTTTACCATTTGCAACAGCATGGATGGAACTGGAGAGCATTATGCTAAGTGAAATAAGCCATTTAGAGAAAGGTAAATATCACATGATCTCATTCATATATGGGTAATGATCAACATAATTTGATGAACAAGAATAGATCCAGAGACAAAGGCTAGGGATGGGGGGCGGGTTAGAGAGCAGCCAAAGGATTTGTTTGCATGCATATTAGCATAACCAATGGATACAGACACTGGGGTGGTGGTGGTTTGCCTGGGGTGGGAATGGCTGGGGTGGGGGAGGGGGTCAATTGGGGAAAAAGAAGACATATGTAAAACTTTAGACAATAAATTTTAAAAAAAGATTGTAATTAGTTTTTATGCTAAAATCATGAAAAGTTTTATGATCTTTTGTCTTTTATGACATTGACATTTTTTAAAGAGTCTATGCCAGTTTCTTTGCAGAATACCTCTCAATTTAGATGTGTGTGATTTCTCATGATTAGATTGAAGTTAAACATTTTTACTAATGTTTTGGTTAAGTGATGTCTACCAGATTTCTCTGTAAATGCACCCTTTTCCACTAATATGTGGGGTATCATTTTGAGGTTGAGTGGATATCCTATTTCCTAACAGTCTTTCACCCAGTGGTTTTTTCATCAATTGATACTTTTTGCCTGAATCAATTATTACTTCTGTATTTACAATATGGTGATTTTCCAATTCTGTCATTCTTTCTACAAACATGTTGGCATTCTTTTGTAAAAAAGAACTTTTCTATTTCCTTTCACTTAAAAAATAATTTGTTATCAGACTAATCGATTTTTAAAAATG
Source organism: Myotis davidii (assembly GCF_000327345.1). Lineage (NCBI taxonomy): Eukaryota > Metazoa > Chordata > Mammalia > Chiroptera > Vespertilionidae > Myotis > Myotis davidii. Next base: position 2,229,664 of record NW_006295062.1, read on the forward strand.
TAATATCATCCATTCCTATTATTTACTTCTTATAAGTACCGCGCGCAAACCGATTGCGCCACTGGAGCTCCATTATTTACTTCTTTTAATGTGTGTCTTGTTCCAAATTTTCTTGCTCTGCCAAACAGGAAATGTAGCCCATCCATCTGCTGGCTTTCCCCATGTTACTGAGGTTGGCTCTAGTCAGCTCACGGAGTTTGGACCTCTCCCTGCTGAAGAATGCACTTCCCTCCATGGGAAATGTATTTACATATGCTCCCAAGCTTATTGATTCATACTTTAGATTTTCCCACGGCCACACCTGACAGAGCCCTAGTAGTTTCTGGTGCTCAGCAACCTCCTACCAGAAAGTAAGATGCCATTCCGCCGTCACAGTTTCTTTTAGACCAGCGGTTCTTAACCTTCCTAATGCCGCGACCCTTTAATACAGTTCCTCATGTTGTGGTGACCCCCAATTTCATTGTTACAAATTGAACATAATTAAAGCATAGTGATGAATCACAAAAACAATATGTCATTATATATGTGTTTTCCAGTGGTCTTAGTGGACCCCTGTGAAAGGGTCGTTCGTCCCCCAAAGGGTTCACGACCCACAGGTTGAGAACCACTGTTTTAGACCATCCCTTTTACTTGATGTGACTTTGCAATTCCCTACTCTCCTGGGGCAAAAGGAGAAAAGGCAAAGTGCTCTCTTTTCCTTTATACTCCCTTACAGAATGTCTTTTTGGATTTCTTGTCTTTTATGTCCTGGCTAATGTGCTCTCAGGTTCTCTTTCACTAAGTCCTGTTCAGATCTTTAGAATATGAGAGATATTGATTTGCTAAGACTGCTGTTACAACTAGGTGACAACATAAATTTATCTCACAGTTCTAGAGGCTAGAAGTCTGAGAGACGAAGGTGTAGCCAGCTTAGGCCTCTCGCCTGGCTTTTGGTGGTTTGTCGATAGTCTTTGGATTGTAGAAACATCACCTGATACCTGCCTTCACCTTCACCTGGTGCTCATCGTGTGTGTGTGTGTGTGTGTGTGTCCCCTTTTTTAAGGACATCAGTTATGCTGAAGTAAGTGCCTAACCTACTTCATTGTGAACTTATGCTAAGCTACATCTACAAGCATCCTATTTCCAAATAAGATCACATTCTTGAGGTATTGGATATTAGGACTTCAACATATGAAATTTGGGAAAACGTACAGTTCACCCATAACATGGGTAATTTTAAACCATGTTCTTCATAAATTCTGAGAGAACTCAACGTTCTTTTGTATATGGGCTTCTATGTCATTTCTGATTTATGACTTTTTATCTTATTTTGAATGCTATGCACTGAATGTTTGTGTCCCCCCCAAATTCACATGCTGAGATCTAATCCTCAATGTGATAGTGTTTGGAGATCAAGCCTGTGGGAGGTGATTAGATCATGAAGACACAATTCCTCGTAACTGGGATTTGTGCCCTCATTAAAGAGACCTCAGGGAGAGCCCTCACTCCGTCTGTCATGTCAGGACACAGCTAACAGACAGTAGCCTATGAACTAGGAAGCGGGCTCTTACCAGACACCAAGTCTTCTGGCATCTGATTTTGGACTGCCCAGCCTACAGAACTGTGAGAAATAAATTTCTGTTGTTAATAAGCCACCCAATCTATGGTATTTCTGTTATAGCAACCTGAACATATTAACATGGTATGTAATTTAAAAAACTATTTTCTGTCATGTATTCTTGTTAGGACCACAGGAGATATATTTCAACCAGTACTCACACTGTTTTGTCCAAGAATATTGGTATTTATTATTTTTTAAATTCATGATGAAAAATTCAAAACTATAGAGAGAACATAGGAGAACCGCAATGTGCTCATCAACCAGTTTCAACAAATTCCAGTGTTCTGCCACTTTAGTTTCATCTGGTTGCCCCATCATCACCACCACTTCTTTTTAAAAATATAAATTTTTATTGATTTCAGAGAGGAAGGGAGAGAGAGAAACATCAATGATGAGAGAGAATCAAGATCAGCTGCCTCCTGCAGTCCCCTTACTGGGGATCGGTCTAATTAATGAAAGTTTGTTGAATTAGTTTATTCTTCATGGAATTAAATTGCTCCTACTGTATTTGCAGAGAAAGACTGGCTATTTTGGCTCATGTAGAATGTCACTGCTTTCCTGTGCCCTCTTCTTTTGATGTTGTTATCTAAAAAAAAAAAAAAAAAAAAAAAAAACGCCCTTGATTCATACTAAGGGTGAAAATGAGTTGAGATGATTTTACATTAGATTTTTTTGGTGTTAAAAATAAAAAGTGTTCTAAGTGCCTTTACTCCAGTGGTTTCCAAATGAGTTTTAGCCTAGAAACCCTTTGAATTATATTTACCTGGGAATTCCAAATAAATGTCCTAAGAAACTTCACCATCTCTTCCATACCTGGAGCTAAGTTACTCACATATGTCTGTAGGATCCTTTGGTCTCTGTAGAACACATTTTGTAAAGGTAAAGTGACTTGTCCTAAGTTGTACAGCTAGATGGTTACAGAGACAGGACTAGGACACAGATTTTTCACTTGCACAGAAATTCTCTTTCATTGTTCTTACTATCTCTTTTAACAGTTTTCAAAAATTTTTCTTACTTGGGTTCCATACACAGATATATAGAAGCATGGCCTTCATTCCTCTAGGAAAGCATGGAAACTTCTTAACAACGGCAATTCCTTTCCTTTGTTCTAACTCAGTATTAGATCAACAGAATAAATATCTACAACCTTTGAGCTTTCACACAAGAGATGAATTGAGTTGAGAGTCTTGTTCTTTAAAAGATTGTTAAAATGGAATGCATTGGGTCTCTAAATGTAATTCTTTCCCTCACTTCATTTTCCTGTTTATTGCTAGAGTATAGAAAATACAATTGATTTTTTATGTATTTTTATATATTGATCTTATATCCTGCAACTTCGCTGAACTAGATTATTACATTCTAGTTTCCAAATTTGGTTAAAGTGTTTAAAAATTAAATTAATTAGGGAACATTGGTTAATAAGATTATATAAGTTTCAAGTGTGCACTAGTATAACGCATCATCTGTATATTGCATTGTGTGCTCATCATCCAAAGTTTAGTCTCCTTCCCTCATCTTATATATGACCCCTTTTACCCTTTTCAACCTCTCCCCAGACCCTTTTCCTCTAGTAATAACCATAATTGTTGTCTGTGTCAATCAGGTTTGTTTGTTCATTTGTTGCTTCTGTTTTTGTCTATACTAATAAAAGGGTAATATGCTCATTAGACCGGACATCTTCCGGACATCCTTCTGGACAAAGCCACAGTGGCAGAGCCAAGGCAGAGGTGATTAAGAATGATCAGACTGGCAGGGGAGAGCAGTTAGGGACGATCAGGCAGGCAGGGGAGAGCAGTTAGGGAGATCAGGCCAGCAGGCAGGTGAGCAAGCCAATGGTCCCAGATTGCCAGAGGGTGCAGGCTGGGCTGAGGGGAACCCCACCCCCCTCCACAAGTTTCGTGCACCAGGCCACTAGTTTAGATTATAAAGGGCTGTATTCAATGGCCTTAAAACAAATGAGCGCTCATACAAATGGGAGAAATAATAGAAGTGAACACAATTGCTTTTTAAAGTGCACTAAGGGACCCCCACCCCCCCCACCCCCAACCCCGGGAACCAGGCCTCTAGTATCCCATATATGAGCAAAATCATGATTCTTGTCCCATATATTTTTGCTTTTACTTCCCTTGCCTTTGCGGTCAAATTAATAAAATCCTCTCTGAGACCAAAGTTTAGTAACCTGTGTTTTCTTCTAAGTATTTAATTGCTTCAGGACATATATTTAGGTCTTTGATCCATTTTGAGTTAATTTCTATATATGGTGTCAAATAGCAGTCTTGTTTCATTCTTTTGTGTGTTGCTTTCCAATTTTCCAGCACCATTTATTGAAAGTGCTTTCTTTTTCCCATTGTATGTTTTTGGCTCCTTTGTCAAAAATCGGTTGCCCATATACATTTGGATTTATTTTTGGTTTCTCAGTTGTGTTC
>NW_006295062.1:2237980-2239848 GCF_000327345.1 Myotis davidii
CCCAAATCAGATGTCTTTTTTTATATAGTCCATGATCTAAGATTGCTTTTAAATTTTTAAATACTTGAAAAATATTAAGGAGAATAATATTGTATGATATGTGAAAATTATAAAATAAAGTCTAAGTAAATTAAGAATGGTATTAAACCTATTTTCAATATATACAGCACTGTTTTTTATTCTCACCCAAGGAGTGAGGATATTTTTCCATTGATTTTTAGAGATTTCAGATAGGAAGGGAGAGGGGGAGAGAAAGAGAGAGAGAGAGAATCATTGATCGGCTGCCTGCTGCATGCCCACACTGGGGATCAAGCCTGCAACCTGGGCATATGCCCTGACTGGGAATAGAACTGTGACTTCCTGGTTCATAGATCAATGCTCAATCACTGAGCAACACCAGCCAGGCCAGCTTTGTTCTTTTTTCTCATAATTGCTTTGGCTATTTGGGGTCTGATGATTTTTTTTGTTTGTTTTATTTCTTTAAATAATGCCAATGGGATTTTGATGGGGATTGCATTAAATCTCTGTATTGCTTTGGGTAATATGGCCATTTTAACTATATTGAGTCTTCCAATCCATGAACATGGAATATCCATTTCTTTGTGTCTTCTTCAATTTCTTTCAACAGTGTCTTACAGTTTTCAGTGTATAGGTCCTTCATATCATTTGTTAAGTTTATTCATAGGTATTTTATTCTTTTTGTTGTAATTATAAAAGGAATTGTTTTTTATTTCTTTTTCTGAATGTACATTGTTAGTGTACATGAACACAGTGGATTTTGTACATTGATTTTGTATTCTGCAACTTTATTTACAGTTTCTGATAGGTTTTTTTTTCTCTTGCCTAATTGCTCTGGCTAGGACTTGGAGTAACATTTTGAATAACAGTGGTGAGAGTGGGCATCCTTGTTTTACTCCTGATTTCAGAGAAAAAGCTTTCAGTTTTTCACCATTTAGTATGATATTAGCTGAGGGTTTGTCATATATGACCTTTATTATGTTGAGGTACTTTCCTTCTCTATCTATTTTTTTGAGTACCTTAATTAATGTTGTATCTTGTCAAATGCTTTTTCTGCATCTATTGATAGGATTATATGATTTTTATATTTTATTTTGTTAATGTATATCTCATTGATTGATTTGAGTATGTTGAACCATCCTTGTGCCCCTGGAATGAACCCCACTCGATTGTGATATAATCCTTTTTATTTATTGCTGTATTTGATTTGCTAGTATTTTGTTGAGGATTTTTGCTTCTGTATTAATTTTCTTTTTTTGTGGTGTCCTTGCCAGGTTTTGGTACCAGGGTTATGATGGCCTTTATAAAATGAGTTAGGAAGTATTGCCTCTTCTTCATTTTTTTGGTAGAGTTTGAGAAGCATAGGTTTTAAATCTTTGAATGTTTGGTAGAATAGTAGTTGAAGCCATCTGGTCCTGGACTTTTAATTTTTGGGAGGTTTTTTTATGACTATTTTAATTTCCTTACTGTTGATTGGTCTATTTAGGTTTTCCAGTTCTTTGTGATTCAGTCTAGGAAGGTTATATATTTCTAAGAATTTGTCTGTTTCTTCTAGGTTATGGAATTTGGTGGCACATAGCCATTCATAGTATTCTTGTATAGTCCTTTGTGTTTCTTAGTTTGCATTGTAACTTCTCATATTTTGTTTCTGATTTTTTTTTAGTCTTTTCTCTGTTTTCTTTAGTGAGTCTAGCCAGATTTGTCAATTTTATTAATCTTTTCAAAGAACCAACTGTTTGTCGTGTTGGTGTTTTCTATTTTCTTTTTATTCTCTATTTCATTTAATTCTGCTCTAATTTTTATTATTTTCTTCTGCTGACTTAGGGTCGATTTTGTTCTTTTTCTTTTTT
>NW_006295062.1:2239881-2242646 GCF_000327345.1 Myotis davidii
ATTATTTTCTTCCATCTACTGACTTTGTTCTTTTAAAACTTCTTTAAGTTGATATGTTAGGTTATTGTTTGCGATTTTTTCTTGTTTCGTGAGGTAGGCCTTTAATGATATAAACTTCCCTCTAATTGCCACTTTTGCTATATCCTACAAATTTTAATGTCATGTTATTATTCTCATTTATCTCTATGTATCTTTTAATCTCATTTCTTTTTTGATCAAGTCATCATTTAGTAGCATGTTGTTTACTTAGTCTTCACGTGTTTGTAGTTTTTCCCTTTTGCAGTTGATTTTTAACTTCAAAGCATTGTGGTAGGAGAATATGCTTGTTATGATTTCAGTTTTTTTAAATTTGTTGAGGCTAGTTTTGTGCCCAGTATATGGCCTATCCTTGAGAATGTTCCGTGTGCACTGGAGAAGAATAAGAATGTATATCCTGGTGTCCTGGGGTGAAAAGCTCTGTAAATATTGATTATGTCTGTTTGGTCTAATCTGTCAATTAAGGTTGATATTTCCTATTAACTTTCTGTTTGGATGATTTATCTATAGCTATCAATGGGGTTTTTGTTACTTTCTCCCTTTACTTCTGTTAGGAGTTGCTTTGTATATTTTGGTGCTCCCAGGTTGGGTGCATATGTATTGATAAGTGAATGTCTTCTTTTTTTAATATATATTTTTATTGATTTTTTACAGAGAGGAAGGGAGAGGATAGAGAGTTAGAAACATCGAGATCAGTTGCCTCTTGCACACCCGCTACTGGGAATGTGCCCGCAACCAAGGTACATGCCCTTGACCAGAATCGAACCTGGGACCCTTGAGTCTGCAGGCCGATGCTCTATCCATTAAGGCAAACCAGTTAGGGCAAGTGTATGTCTTCTTGATATATTGTCCCTTTCATTATTATGAAATGCCTATCTTTGTTTTTTGTTACGTTTTTTTAAAAATATATTTTATTGATTTTTCACAGAGAGGAAGGGAGAGAGACAGAGAGCCAGAAAAGAAACATCGATCAGCTGCCTCCTGCACATCTCCCACCGGGGATGTGCCCGCAACCCAGGCACATGCCCCCGACCGGAATCGAACCCGGGACCCCTCAGTCCGCAGGCCGATGCTCTATCCACTGAGCCAAACCGGCTTCGGCTGTTTTTTGTTACATTTTGTAATCTTGAAATCTATTTTGTCACCTATAGTTCAGCTGTACGTATAACTTAGCAATAAGTACCTGCTTTTCTCTGGATGCCATTTATTTAAAGTATCATTTTCCACCCTTTCACTTGAGTCTGTGTTTGTCCTTGAAGCTGAGATGTGTCTCCTGAAGGCAGCATATAGTCGGGTTTTGTTTTTTGATTGAAAACTGTGTCTTTTAATTGGTGAGTTCAGTCCATTTCCATTTAGCGTAATTATTGATATACTAGAGGCCTGATGCATGAAATTCATGCAAGAGTAGGTCTTCCTTCCCCGGGTTGCTGGCACCAGCTTCCCTCTGGCACCCGGGACCCAGGCTTCTCTCACAGTCCCGGAAGGACGTCTGGCCTAATTAGCATATTACACTTTCATTATTATAGATGAGGATTTCCTGTAGCCATTTAATTGTTAGTTTTCTGGTAGCTCTGTGTCTCCATTGTTTTTCCCCCTGTGTTTCTGTCTGGTGTGGGGTTGGACCCTCTCGTTCTTGAAGGCAGACCTTCACAGCCAAAATATCCCTTGTGGCCACCAGTCTCAACATGGCTTCTTATAGGACTTCTTCTTAGCTAGGTTTCAGGTGGCTCTGAATGATGGTTGTTCAGTAGTTTAGTTGTAATTTTGATGTGGTTGTGGAAGGATTCAAGTACCACATTTATCTGTGCTGCCATCTTGACTGGAAATAAGTATCTATTCTTGGCTGGTGATTTTTCTCTTTCAATAATTTGAATAATTAATTTCACTCTCTCTTAGCTTGTAGTTTCGGCTAAAAATATATGATAATCTAATGGGATTTATTTTTATTAGTTATCATCTTCTCTTCCCTGGCTGCTTTGAGAATTCTTGCTTTGATGGTAATTTTTGACAGTTTTAATATAATGTGCCTTGGAAAAAAGCCTTTTAGATTGAGATAATTAGTTATTCTGTTAACTTCCTATATCCAAGTATCCAGTTCTTTCCAAAGGTTTGGGAAGTTTTCATCATTTTTTTGTTTATATAGGCCCTCTGTCCCCTTCTCCTGCTCTTCATCCTCTGATACACCCATTTTTCTTATATCACTCTTTCTAACGAAGTCAGATAATTCGCCTAGAGATTTTCTTTTACTGTTGATTCTCTCTCTTCTTCCACCTGAGTCATTTCTAGATTTCTGTCTTCTTTATCACTAATTGTTTCCTCCATCTGGTCTGCTCTATTTCCTAAGTTTGCTAGTTTATTCTTCACCTCTTTTATTGAGTTTTTCAGCTCCAGAATTTAGTTTTGGTTCTTTCTTTTTTTATTTTATTGATTAAGGTATTACATATGTGTTCTTATCCCCTCCCCTATGGTCCCCCCGCCCCCTCACTCATGCCCTCACCCCTCTAGTGTCTGTGTCCATTGGTTAGGCTTATATTAGTATGTATGCATACAAGTCTTTGGTTGATCTCTCCCCCTTACTCCCATACTCCCCCACCTTCCCTCTGAAGTTTGATGTTCTGATTGATGCTTCTCTGTCTCTGGATCTATTTTTGTTCATCAGTTTATGTTGTTCATTATATTTCACAAATGAGTGAGATCATGTGATATTTATCTTTCTCTGACTGACTTAT
>NW_006295062.1:2242681-2245250 GCF_000327345.1 Myotis davidii
GGTTCCTTTTTCTTCGAATCCTCACCAGCACTTGTCGTTTGTGGATTTGTTGATGATAGCCATTCTGACAGGTGTGAGATGATACCTCATTGTCCTTTTGATTGGCATCTCTTGGATGATTAGTGACTTTAGGCATGTTTTCATATGTCTCTTGGTCTTCCTTATGTCCTCTTTCAAAAAGTATCTATTTAGGGCCATTGCCCATTTTTTAATTGGGTTGTTAATCTTCCTTTTGTTAAGTTGGATGAGTTCCCTGTAAATTTTGGAGATTAAACCCTTATGGGTGATAACATTGGCAAATATGTTCTCCCATGGAGTGGGCTTTCTTGTTGTTTTGTTGATGGTTTCTTTTGCTGTGCAGAAGGTTCTTTCTTAAAGTTTCAATCTCTTTGATGAAGTACTTCTTTTGTTCATTAACTTTATTTCTTAGTTCATTGAATTTCCTTTCTGAATTTTTTTTGTATCTCATTGAGTTTTTTCATAACTGCAATATTGAGTTCTCTTTCATTTAAATAACATATTTCCATTGCTTTCAGTTTACTTTCTGGAGATTTTAATTTTCTTTCTGAATTCCCTTGTTACTTGGCTATTCATTGTACTTGATGGGGTTTTTTCTCTGCATGGCATTTAGTGGCGGGGAGGGGAGCTGCTTAAAAAGAATTTTAGTTGGTGAAATAGAGGTCTTAGTCTTGTTTTCTAGAAGGTGGGGCTTCAAGGATCTATCGCTTCATCTGTGGAAAACACTCAGTATTCCCCAGCAGGTGGGCGTCCGTGTTCGGACCTGGGCACCTCTGTCTCAGGGCACCACCTCCATGGATCCAGGGATTGGAAGGGGTGGCTATGCATTTCCTGTGTTTTCCTGGTGCCACCTTCCTGAAACCTGATGCTCTGAGTTGACCCACCTGCTACTACTAGGATGTGCAGCAGTGGGTGGGGGGTGGGGGAAATGAGTTCAGGTGTCCCTGGTTCTGCCCTTCCTTGTGAGTTTGGCTGCAATGAGTACAGATCACTTAGGCTGGAGAGGTTTTTTTCAGTCTGTTCACAACCTGCCCAGAGAGGATTTTGTTGCCCAGAGTGGCAAGGGAGATGGAGTGGGCAGATTCCCCAGCTGTGAGTCTTGTGTTCCATGCTGGCTGCTTTTGAGCGCTGCAACTTTGTTTTTAAATCCTCACCCAAGGATGTTTATTGATCTTTATAGAGTGAGGAGAAGGGGGGGGGGTGGAGGGAGAGAGAGAAACATCAATGTGAGAAAGAAACCTCAATTGGCAGCCTCCTGTGTGTGTATGCCCCCATGGGGGATCCAATCCTCAACCGGGGTATGTGCCCTGACCAGGAAACGCACCTGAAACTTTTTTGGTACATCAGATGACACTCCAGCCACCTGAGCAACCCAGCTGGGGCTGAAGGCTGCAATTTTTTTTGCCTGTTTCTCTACCTCTGACCATGGGCCCAACCTCAATGTGTGCCAGTCATCCAGGATGGATTGCTGTCTTGCCCTCCAATCTGGTCTGCCCCTTTGGGACTGTACCCCAGCCCTTCATTACTATTGCATCTGCTGGGGCTGCAAGCGAGTGTGGGCTGGGTATAGCTTCCATCTTTCTTCTCCCCCTGTTCCTCATCTGGTGCTAATATTCCCCCTTCAGATGTCTCTGTTGGTCAAGTCCAATATATCCTGCTTGTTCCATCAGTTATCCAGAAAGGAGTGTTTAAATCTTCAACCATAATTATTGATTTGCCTATTACTCTTTCAGTTTTGGCTTCATGTATTTTGAAACTCTGTCATTAAGTTCCTAAATATTTAGGATTGTTATGTTTTCCTAATTAAATTACCCCCTTTTCTCATGAAATGATCATCTTCATTTTAAGTTCTGTTCTGAACTCTGTTTTGATATCAATATATTCACTTTAGCTTTTACTGACTACTGTCAGCATAGAATATCTTTTATATCCTTCATTTTAATCTCTGTTTTTTATATTTAAATTATGTTTTATGTAGGCAGTATATAATTGGATTTTTCTTTTTTAATTTTAACTGACAATCTTTGTATTTAAAAATTGGTATGTTTAGACCATTTCCATTTAATATGATTACTGATATGATTAAATTTGAGTCTATCATCTTATTTTTGTTTTTCCCAGATATTTCCTATTCCTGTCTTTCTCGCTTTCTGTCTTCTTCATTAATCAGGTGTTTTTAAAAATTATATATATCGCCCAGCCAACAGGGCTCAGTGGTTGAGAAGAAGCGGGTGGAGGGAGAGAGAGAGAGAAACATCAATGTGAGAGAGAAACATCAATTGGTAGCCTCCCTTGTGTGTGTGCCCTGACCAGGAATTTTTTTTTTTTTTGCATGTTTCTCTGTCCCTGACCATGGGCCCAACCTTTGAACCAGAGGGTCATGGTTTGATTCCCAGTCACAGCACATGCCCAGGGTTGTAGGCTCAGATCCCAGTGTGGGGTGGGCAGGAGGTAGCTGACCCATGATTCTCTCTCATCATGGATGTTTCTATCTCTCCCTTCCTCTCTGAAATCAATAAAAGTATACTAGTATTTTAAAAAATGCCAGGGC
>NW_006295062.1:2246526-2248682 GCF_000327345.1 Myotis davidii
TAATATATTTAAATTCTACGTATGTCCTTTTTTCACTTCTTAGCTGTAACTCTTGCTTTGTTTTAATGGTTGCTTTTGCATGTACAACTTTAACTTATAACAGTCTACTTTCAAGGGCCATTATACCATTTCATGTATAGTGTAAGAACCTTAGAGTAGTGTACTTCCATTTCTCCTCTCCCAGCTTCTTTACTATCATTTGTCAAGCATTTTACTTTTATATATGTTATAAACCCCATAATACATTGTTCATTTTACTTCTGCCTGTAAGACATTCTTTAATATTTTTTCGTGCATGCCTTTTGGTTATGAATCAGCTGTCATTCATATAAAATATTATATGAATGGCAATGTTTTTATTTTGTCTTTTTTTACTGCTTTAAGATATAATTTACATACCATATTATTCGCCCACTTAAAGTGGACAATTCAATGTTTTTAGTACATTCATAGGATTGGGCAACTTTCATCACAGTTTTATTTTAGGACATTTTTATTCATCCCCCCCCCCCCAAAGGAAACTCATTAGCAGTTGTTTTAATTACCTCCTGTTCATTCTTTTGGTGAGGGTCCAACACACAACACCCAACACTGGACAGATGAGATAGACAGCAATTTACTGGTCATAAATACTCATAGCTCAAGGGAGGAGGAAACCGCATAACATACAGGGTCACAGGAGTGTTGCTCCTGGGAGCAAAATGAATAAACATGGGCTGTGAGAGGCAAGCTTTGTAATGACATGAGGATGAGGTGACCCTTGGTTCCCACCAGAGGATGTGATTGGCCTGTTTGAATAATTTTGGCTGTCAGGGGAGTGACATTTGTTAGGTTAAGAACCTGGTAGAATGCAGGTGGTACAGTTGATATCAGATCTGGCTGGATGGGGAACTTTTTCCAATGAATTGGGGGAGGGCATATCTGGTGAGGGCAAGGGCACTTGTGATTAGTCCTTTGGGGTCTCGTGAGGCAGGGATGTCAAGGTAGCACTTAATATTGAATATTAATTTTAGACCTTACACCACAGCAGTCAAACACCACCCCATTCCTCCATGACCCCTCCTCCAGCTCTTGGCAACCACAAATCCACTCTGTCTCTGGATTTGCCAAGTGTGGACATTTCATATAAATGTACTCAGACAATATGTGGTATTTTGTGTCTGATTTCTTTATCATGTTTTCAAGGGTCATCCATGTCACAGTATCTGATTTCTTTATCATGTTTTCAAGGGTCATCAGCACTTCACTCCATTTATTGTTGATTAGTGTTTTACTCTATGGTATATCACATTTTATTTATCCATTCCTCAGTTGATGGGTATTTGTGCTGTTTTCACTTTTGGCTCTTACGAATAATGCTGCTGTATACCTTTTTGTGCAAATATGTTTTCTTTTTGCTATATACCTAGCTTTTTCTTTGCTTTTTAAAGCTTTATTTTGCTGGCTATAAAATATTGGTTGAGAGTTTTTCTTTCACTGCTTTTAAGATGTTCCTCCACTGTCCTCTATTTTGTATTGTTTCTGATGAGAAATCAGCTGTCATTCATATCTTTATTTGAACACATGATATTTTGGGCTGTTTTTTAAGATTTTTTTTTATCATTAGTTTTAAGTAGTTTGATTGTGATATGCTTTGGTGTAGTTTTCTTCATCTTCTTGTCTTTAGGGTTTGTTGAGATTCTTGGATCTGTGGGTGGGGAAGCATGAGACTTGGTTGGAAAGCTTGTAAGGAGGATATTCCAAGAAAAGGGAAGTGTGTGGAAGGCCGCCTGCCCTGTTTATTGGAATTCCCACTTAAGGGAGACTTAGGGGAGTGTGGTTGGTGGTGCCCCTAATTATTCCTTGACCTTTCCAAACAAGTCTGTGCATATGCAGACCCCCAGGTGTTTACTGGAATCCTTATGCTTAATTCCCAGATGCCCTTTCCTAGAGTGCAATATAAACACATGTGTCCTCCCAAAATTACTCACCCTGAGTGTATCTAAAGATAAAAAAATCCAATAAAAGCCTAATGAGGCAGGCAATCGAGGCTGCCTGGTCACTTCGGCCAGGCCATCCCTTAGCCCAGGGGTGGGCAAACTTTTTGACTCGAGGGCCACAATGGGTTCTTAAACTGGACCGGAGGGCCGGAACAAAAGCATGGATGGAGTGTTTGT
>NW_006295062.1:2248714-2280056 GCF_000327345.1 Myotis davidii
CTTGAAAACAATGGTGAGAAAGCAGATGGACTTAAAAACATTGACCTGAAAACAGCATCCTTTAAAGCAGGGGTGGGCAAACTTTTTGACTGAGGGCCACAATGGGTTCTTAAACTGGACCGGAGGGCCGGAACAAAAGCATGGATGGAGTGTTTGTGTGAACTAATATAAATTCAAAGTAAACATCATTACATAAAAGGGCACGGTCTTTTTTTTTTTAGTTTTATTCATTTCAAACAGGCCGGATCCGGCCCACGGGCCGTAGTTTGCCCACGGCTGCCTTAGCCTCTCTTTCACAGTGAAACTGTCAAAGTAATCCATTCATCCATTGCTCAGGGTCTGCTGGTAGCCTCAGCAAGGTGTGCCCTGTGTGAGGAGCCCTGGCATCTGTGGGCTAATAGTTTTCAATCTTGATAAACTTCAGCAGCTATTTCTTTAAACATTTGTCCTGTCCCACCTCCACTTTGGAACTCCAGTTACCATACAGCTTGAAGTTATCCCACAGCTAAATGATACTCTTTTCATTTTGGGGGATTCTTGATCTCTGTGTGTTTTATTTTGGATAGTTTCTGTTGCTATGCCTTTAGTTTCTTATCTGACTTATCATCTGTTGTCAATCCCATCTAATATATTTTACATTTTCGATATTGTAGTTTTCATCTCTAGAAGTTTTATTTGAGTCTTTTTTATATCTTCCATGTCTTTGCTTAACTTTTTTGATTATATGGAATACATATAATAACTATTTTTTTAATATATTTTATTGATTTTTTTACAGAGCAGAAGGGAGAGAGATAGAGAGTTAGAAACATCGATGAGAGAGGAACATCGATCAGCTGCCTCCTGCACATCTCCTACTGGGGATGTGCCCGCAACCCAGGTACATGCCCTTGACCGCAATCGAACCTGGGACCTTTCAGTCCGCAGGCCGACGCTCTATCCACTGAGCCAAACCAGTTTCGGCCATATAATAACTATTTAATGAATTTCTCTGTTAATTCTAACATCAATTTCTATTGGTTGATTACTCTCTTTAACATGGGATGTCTTTGCATTCCTGGTCATCTTTGAGTGGATGTCTGACAATTTACCAAGTTCTTCACCTAACAAATTTAACTTTCCTACCTGATGCTAGGTAGTTCTATATTTCTCTAAAATTTCTTGAACTTTGTTTTGGGATGTAGTTAAATTACTTAGAAACAGTTTGATTTTTTTGGGTTAGGTGGGCCTGTTGCCATGCTTAGTCTGAGTTAATTATTTTCCATGATTGAGGCAAGACCTTCCTAAATACTCAATGCCCTGTTAATTATGAGTTTTTAGTCTATGGAAACAGGAACTCTGGTCCAGTACAAGTGTCACTAGTACTTTCCCCAGCCAAACGGAGGGAGGGAGGAAATCCTTCTGGATAGTTCTTTTCTTAGCCTCAGAGAGTTTCCTCACATGCATTCTCTGACCAGCACTTGCTGAATACCTGAGAGGGGGACCTTCTGCACATCTCCAGGATTCATCCCCTTCTTGAAGTGCTGCTCTCTCCTGTCTGGTACCCTGTCCTGTAAACTTAGCTGCCGTGGTCTCCCTGAAGTCTCAGCCTCATCTTACTTATTAAGAAGAGACTAAGGGAGTCCCTCTGGACTGTGCCTCATTTCACCCTCTCTGCGTCATGGCATGGAAATTCTCTCAAGGCAACTGTAGGGCTCACCTTCTTTGTTTCCCGAATTTCAGAATCACTGTCCTTTGCTTT
The DNA here is from genome assembly GCF_000327345.1 of Myotis davidii. Lineage (NCBI taxonomy): Eukaryota > Metazoa > Chordata > Mammalia > Chiroptera > Vespertilionidae > Myotis > Myotis davidii. The sequence goes on from NW_006295062.1 coordinate 2,250,456, forward strand.
CTGATGTCTGATGTCTTGAAAACAGTTTTTCCCCCTTGTTAAGTTATTTCAAGTAGGACGTTAAATCCAGTGCCATTTACTCCATCCTGGCTGATAGAAAAGTCTACCCAAAATGTTTTGACAGATGAATAAACTAGTTGGAATATAAACTCTTACATGAATTTTTTTCCAATAAAGATTTTTTCTTAGGATTTTAAATTCTTTTCATGATAAATTTCTTGGTCTAAATAAGTTTTCTGTTATCTTTACAGCTTGCCTTCGAATATTGATTTGCTAGATAGTCCAGCCTTATTGGAAACAACTATTGATGATGTAATTGGGGCACCTAACACTGTGGAAACATTGCAATCACCCGATGAAATTAATGTAGCCCCCAGGCAAACCGGATTAGAGGAACCTGAAGTTGAAGGCAGGAGTGAGTAAATATTCTGTATAACATCAATGACACCTTTTATTTTACCTCCCTTGTAAATGAGCTACTTAAGTCAGTTCCTTCAAGAATATTTTATGTAGTAGTTGAATTTTAAATATTAATGTAAAAGAGTTATGCCTTCTTGGCTTAAGGGTTCATTGAAGTATTTAAGATTGCATAATTGAGACCATTAAACATTTGATCACTTATATATAAGTCATTAAATATTTGTACATTTTCAAACTTGCTTTTTCACTTAGTTTCTTGAGTGAAAATTCAGAGAAAACGTTTCTTGAAAGATTTTTAAGGTTCAGGATTGAGTAAATGTTTGGACATTCCATTAGCTCCTAGAAAGTATTTTGTTTTTATGAGGACTGTTGTTGCACAGACCTATAAAAAGTAAATAATCCAGAAAGAAAACTGCTTTCCTTAATATTTTAAAAGGTTAAAAGATAATAGTATATTGAACATTGAAAATTTCTAATATTTGTGAATTTGGTTTGATACTAAAGTATAAGTTGTGTTTAAACAGAAACTTCCTGTTGAATCTCAGTGTAATGTATGCTCATTTTAAAAGCAGCTCATATTTATGTGGCTCTTGATTGGTAATTGCCATTGAGTATGCTGTTGTCTTTCATTATATAGAATACAGCAGTAGTATATAGTAATTTAGAGATGGGAAGTGTTAATGAAAAGTTACACTGTGCTTCTGGTTAGTAGAACATGCAGTAGTACTACTGGTAAGTGGCATTAAAAGTTTGTTCTTTTGTTCTCTAAGTAACCACTACAAATGCATGGTTAAACAAATATTCTGATATGTTCAAGATTTTATGTTCTTATAGACATCTACTATGTTTGAATTGTGCTTATGAATCTGAAATTAGGGAAACAAAAATTAACTTAAATTTATTATGTTGGTAATTTCAGAATAATGTTCTAATTTTATTTTAAAGATAGTAGTTAGTTATTGGATTAAGAAAACATCCTCCATTACTGTTTGTCTTATACTTTCTTTGCCATAATTTCTTTAGGTTCGTTTCCAGTTTTTACAGCCCTGTCCTGGACTCTACCTTTTGTTAGCAAAGACCACTCTTTGTCACTAGAAAGATGTGAGACAAGAAACTTAAGGCCAGCAGAATTTAGATTCAACCAGAAGCAGGATTAGCTTCATATGGAGTGTTTCCAGGGTTACAATGAAAGTACTCTCCACTATGGAGTTGGCAGTGTTGATTTTATTTACATTTCATTTTATGTCCCTTATATGAATTTTAAAAGTTTTTATTTTTTATTTTTTTAAAATATATTTTTTATTGATTTTTTTACAGAGAGGATGGGAGAGGGATAGAGAGCCTGAAACATCGATGAGAGAGAAACATCAATCAGCTGCCTCCTGCACACCTCCCACTGGGGATGTGCCCGCAACCAAGGTACATGCCCTTGACCGGAATCGAACCCAGGACCCCTCAGTCTGCAGGCCAACGCTCTATCCACTGAGCCAAACCGGTCAGGGCAATTTTAAAAGTTTTTAACAGTGCTGCAATAGTGTTGTATTAGCAAACAACATTTACTTTGTACATACATTTTAGGAAATTGTATTGGTTTTGGTGAATATGGTAGGATGAATGAGGGTTGCCTAGAAAAGATAATATGAGATGTAATAACTCTTCAAATATTTGAAAGCATGATATAGCAAAGAATTTATTTTATGACACTTTATTGGTGACTCTTGGACCTGTAATTTGCAAGTACAGAGAAGCAGATTTGCAATTAGTATAGAAAAGGATTTTAAAAATGTTTCTGCCATATATCAGAAATAGATACCTAACAAATAGTAAGTGAGCCCTCATTTTAGAAGATATTCAAGGGGAGCTTAAATGCTGTTGAAGTTGTGATAGAAGAAATCCTTGCATAGTGTGAGAGTTTCATTAATAAGACTTAGTGCAGATTTATAGCATTTGCTCAAAGACAGTGAAAATGGAGTGTTTTGGTATGAAGAATTAAGGCCATAGAATCTTGGTATCCAATTTATTCTTTATTTTCTTTTGGTTGTAATGTGAAAATCCTGATTCACATAGCTGAGTAGTTATAAATAGTAACTTTTTAAAAAACAGCTTATCTTACAATCTCAGGATGTTCCTCAGCCAAACAGATGTAGCAGAAGAAGCTTTATATAAGCAGCAACAGCAAAAAAATACCCCAAAACCCCACCCCAAACCCAATGTTATTAATTTATCAGCATAAGCTAAAGCATTTGTGGTCTCAACATCATCATATTAAAATTTAGCATCAAATAATTTGAAACATAAGAAAACCAGGAGATGGCAATGAAGTAAATGAGTATGGGTGATTTTGAGATCAGTGTTGAATTAGTGGTTCTCATTACTGGGAGAGTTTTAAAAACTACCAGTGCCAGAAAACTACCTCCAGAAATTCTGATACTATTGTTCTGAGGTCAGCTCTGGGAAGCAGTATTACTTAAAAACTCCACGTCTGGTTCATATGTTCAGCCAAGAGTTAATTGCTGTATACTTTTATATGATCTCTTTGACCAGGAGGAAATGATTTAATAGTTTTTTCTCCCTTCTTCTGCCTGACTATATAGAAATTATTAAGCATTCAACAGCTTTTTTTTGGTCAAATGAACATGTAAAAATTCCAACTCATATCAATTAGTCCCTGTATAAGATTATTACAGTGTGGTTAATTTAAATAGAGTTCATTTAAAGCTGAATTGTGTTAACTGCATTATTTTTTCACTGGTTAGAGGACTTTATTTGTAACTAGAAGCTCCGTGCACGAAATTCATGCACAGGTAGGGTTCCTAGCTGCTGCCAGCTGCCGGCCAGGGCCTCCCTTCCCCGGCTGCCAGCTGGAGCCTTCCTTCCCCGGCTGCCAGCTGGAGCCTTCCTTCATTCTGTGCCGCCTCCTGATGATCAGATCACATCATAGCAAGCAACTGAACTCCTGGGAATGGTGGAACTCCCAAGGGGACACTTTGCATATTAGGCTTTTATATATACATACTAGAGGCCTGGTGCATGAAATTCGTGCATGGGGGCGGGGGAAAGTCCCTCAGTCCAGCCTGTACCCTCTCCAATCCGGGACCCCTTGGTGGATGTCCGATTGCTGGTTTAGGCCTGATCCCTGTGGGCAGTCGGACATCACTCTTACCATCTGGGACCACTGGCTCCTAACCACTCACCTGCCTGCCTGCCTGATCATCCCTACCCCCTCTGCCTGCCTACCTGCCTGATCGCCCCTAACCCCTCTTCCTGCCTGCCTGATTGCCCCTAACTGCCTCTGCCTGCCAGCCTGATTGCCCCTAACCGCCTCTGTCTCAGCCCCTGCCACCGTGGCTTTGGAAGGAGTACCGGACGACCAGAAGATGTCTGGTCTATCCGGTCTAATTAGCATATTACCCTTTTATTATAGATGTGTTTTGTAGCCAAGGTGGAACATAAGACAAAATGCTTGTCCTGCATCACACCTAATGTGTCCAATATGTAATATATTGAGTCAGTGAATGAATAAATATATATCTTTCATCAGTTTGCTCCACATAGTTTAGTTTTAGGCTGTGTATTTTTAGGGCCAAGGAAAGAAAATGGCAAAGTACTGAGGTTTGGCCGGAGGAGCTTGGGTTGTGGTTATAGAAGAAAGGATCGTGTCACAGGTGAACTCTGCCTTTTTTTAAAAAATGTATTTTTATTGATTTCAGAGAGGAAGGGAGAGGGAGAGAGAGATAGAAACACCAATGATGAGAGAGAATCATTGATTGGCTGCCTCCTGCAACCCGGGCATGGTGCCCTTGACTAGAATAGAACCAGGGACCCTTCAGTCTGCAAGCTGACGCTCTATCCACTGAGCCAAACCAGCTTGGGCTCTGCCTGTTTTTTAAGTCTTTTAAAAGTATATTTTTATTGATTTAGAGAGAGAGGATAGGAGAGGCATAGAGCGATAGAAACATCAATCGGCTGCCTCCTGCATGCCCCCCACTGGGGATCAAGCCAGCAACCTGGGCATGCGCCCTGACCAAGAATCCATCTGTGACCTCCTGGTTCATGGAACGATGCTCAACTACTGAGCCACACTGGCCAGGCATTTTCTTTGAACCTTTTGACTAGTAAGCCTTCTTAACCACACATGCTATTGAGATTCCATACGTAGTGGCTTTTTAGGAGCGGTGAAGATACAGGCCAATGTTGCTGTTTAGGTTAACTCTTATTCAAATTAATGGAGAGTTACCTGGTTACAGAAAGAAAATATCTTTATTCTGTAGTCCTAACCCTTTAATTGATGATACCCTCACACAGCTGTGACAGCGTGGCAGACTAAGAGGCTATTTTGCCCTTTTTTTTTTCAGCATTAAAAGATGCGCCAGAGAAGCTGAAACACCTTGAGATAGAAAACGGTTCATTGCCCTCCCCTCGTCCCAACATTGATGTTAACATCAACAACCAGGTACTCAGATTTCTCCTTGTATACCTGTCACACGTCTCTAGACTTCCCAGAAATCCTTTCTTTCCAAAGCTAATACTTTTTCTTCTCTTTTGCTGGGATACCTGTCCGTGCTGGATTCTTATAAACCTGTTTTCTCATTTAAAAAGGAGAAATTTTCAGATGTTTAGGAGGAAAAGAGAAACTTAAGCATTGGCATTAAGAACTGTAAGGTCATCTCATAATTTTTTTACACATATAGTCAAAAGTGATATAGATGGTAACTTTTAATTTTGATTCAGCCTTTTTTTTTCTTCATTCTTTTTAGTGGGTCTTGATTTAGTTGAAGAACTTAGTGAATGGCTTTTGAAATTATAGGAGGATTTTTTTGAAAGGAGCTGCTCTGTAATATAAACAAGGAAGAGACTAGAACTCTAGATGCTTCAGATTTATCTTTCATACCTTTCACCACCCTGTCTCCTTGGAGTTTTTAGACATTGGGTGGAGGGTGAGGGTGCATACCAATTAAACTTTAGTTAATTGCATAGCATTTTCTTACTTCTACATGCAATATTTAAAATAAATTGAATGAGATAAAAATAGTTAATTGTTTTAGCTACCCGATGTCCCCACTAAATGGAAGAGTGAATTTTAGGTAATGATCTGGAGACACCCTTGTATAGACAACAGATAGCAAGGCTCTGTTGAATGAATCCTGTTTTAATTTGGTTTTAAAGAGGAAAGGAGAACACTTGATCTGCAGTGTTCTTTCATCCCTGGATAACTAATGGGAATTTTTTCAGAGACAAGTATGAAGTAGAGAGTGATTTTCTTCTTTCTTACCTAGTCATTTGTTAAAGCTGTTCTTTTGAATCCAGTTTTTTTTTTCAATGTCTTTTTTTTTCTTAGAAATGTCTTTTACAAGTTGATTAAATTTCAGGAAGGCTTTTATTTTCTTGATCACCTCGATATTTGTAATTATATTGGTCTGTGTGCTTTCACATTGTCAGTTGTTTTACTATCACTGTAAAGTAGGAGAATGCGGGGTCAGAGACAGAAGGTTATTTTGACACAGATTTAGTGGAGGACTTGAATGAAACTAAAAGAGAATGAAGCTGATGACTCTTGGGGAGGGGAGAAGCAGAGTGAGTGTTCGTTACATGGGTTGAGAACTTAAGCAGACTTTGGGGTGCCTTTAACCCCTGACATAAGCACCTGACCGCCAAGGACTTCTCTGCGGTAGAGGGTCATTTCAGATTAGTTCTAATTGGGGTATTTAGGAATCAGGTGTCCTTTTAATTCTTTTGGTCTTATGTTTGACACATTTTGGCCATCCAAGGCAGATATATCAGCAGCTGGGTGCCATTGGAGTTTTGTGCTAAAAGAAAATTAAGTGAAAATATTTTAAAGCTCTTACTCAACTTGTATTTCAGTAAATTTTTCAATTGTACACATACATGATAATTTAAAATTAAAGAAAATTTTAAAAAGCAGAAACATGTACCTTTAAACATTTAAATGTGATATTTTTTTTTAAATTAAAAAGCAATAATACTGCTTTTTGAAACTAATCAGTTGTAAACATCATTCTTTTTTTCAGTGACATTACAGGCAATAATTAAGTTGCATGCATTAGTCATCAATGTGTTTACTCAGTCCTCATTAGACATATTGTGGCTAATTTTCACTGTCCTACTTAGTGCATGACAGTCTTATACATAAATATCTGCAATCATCTTTGATATTTTCCCCCTCGGAAGTAGAAGTGGTAGGTCAAAGTACAGGCAGGGCAGACTTTTAAAGCCTTTGGTACTTTTGCAAAATTGCCTCCCAGAAAGATGGCAACAATTTATACTTTTACCTGCGATGTTAGTTGAACTATTGTTTTTGTTTTTAATATAGGCATGAAAATAAATATCTGCCTATGTCAGAGGCAGGTTGCTCTGACAACCCTATTATATGATTACTAAGTCATCTCAGGTCTCCAACATAATTGTCTCTGAAAAGAAAATGTCAAAGCATTTGAACTAGCTATAATTTTTTTCAGCTTTATTGAGATAAAATCTATAATAATAAAAGTGTAATATGCAAGCCAGGCCAACCAAGGCAGGTGCGATGCAATTGGGGAGGAGGGGGCACTGCCATTGCCCCATGATCACCCTGCAGAGGGAGGCCCAGGCCACCGGCCAGCAGGGTAATCAATCAGGGGGCTCTGCAGTCGCCCCAAAGAGGGAGGCCCAGGCCACCCCCTGCAGGGTAATAGATCGGGAGCCCTGCGATTGATCGCCCCAAAGAGGGAGGCCCAGGCTACCCTGCAGGCAGTGCTGCAGCGAGTGAGCGGGGCCTCCCCTGTGGGGCGATCAATCGCGGGGCTCCAGGACTGCTAGAGGGTGCAGGCCTGGCTGAGGGACCCTCCCTCCCAATGCATGAATTTCATACACTGAGCTCTAGTTGACAAATAAAATTGTAATATATTTGCTATATGTATACATTGTGAAATGATTCCTGCAATTAAATGAACACATTCATCACCTCAGAGAGTTATCATTTTGTTTTGTTTTGTTTTTTGGTGATAATGTTTAACAGCTACTCTCTTAGCAAATTTCAAGTGTACAGAACAATGTAATGAACTATAGTCACCATGCTGTACATTAGATCCTCAGAACTTATCCGTGTTATCACTGAAAGCTTGTACCCTTTACCAACCTCTCCCTATCCTCCTCACCCTCAATTTCTGGTAGCAACCATTCTACTCTGTTTATATGAATTTTTTTTTAGATTTTACATATAAATAATATGCAGTATTTGTCATTCTCTATCTGACTTATTTCAGTTAGCATAATGCCTTCCAGCATTTTCCACGATGTTGCAAATGGCAGGATTTCCTTCTTTGTAAAGACTGAATACTATTCCATGTATATACACACAGTCACACAAACACCACATTTTCTTTATCCACTCATTCTTTAATGTTCCCATAGGTTGGTTCCATATCTTGGCTATTGTGCATAATGCTGCAGTGAACATGGGAGTATATCTACTCAAGTTAGTGATTTTGTTTCCTTTGGATATATCCTCAGAAGTGGAATTGTTGGATCATAAGACATGAAGTAGCCTTGCTCAGAGAAGGACAATAAGGACCTATTTCAATTAATAGGAGCCATTCTGAAGATGAGGAAGTTACTCACATAAATATAGTCTAGGCCAGTGATGGCGAACCTTTTGAGCTCAGCGTGTCAGCATTTTGAAAAACCCTAACTTAACTCTGGTGCCGTGTCACATATAGAAGTTTTTTGATATTTGCAACCATAGTAAAACAAAGATGTATATTTTGATATTTATTTTATATATTTATATGCCTTTTAACAAAGAAAAATCAGCCAAAAAAAATGAGTTCACGTGTCACCTCTGACCGTGTGTCATAGGTTCGCCATCACTGGTCTAGGCCAAGGTAGCAATGCTCAGATTTTTATGTACCGAATCACATGGGAAAGCTTGTTAAACATTCAGATTTTGGGATCGCACCCAATTGCAGATATGTAGAGACCATACTAAGAAACATAAAATTAAATAATCACATTAATTAAATCATTTTAAACATGAAATATTGCTGCAGTACATAACCCCATACATGCCAGCTAGCCTGTTTTACAGAACAAAAGCTGTATCTGTGACTAAGAAAATATTTAGAGTGCATTTCTTTTTTTTCTTTTTTTAAATAGTTTCTATTTCTTAAAATATTACAAAGAGTATTACATATAGAGTACATTTCTTATTTAGACCAGTGTTAAATAGTAACAATAATAGTAATAATAATAATGCCCTAACCGGTTTGGCTCAGTGGATAGAGCATCAGCCTGAAGACTGAAAGGTCCCAGGTTCGATTCTGGTCAAGGGCATGTACCTTGGTTGCGGGCACATCCCCAGTTGGGGGTGTGCAGGAGGCAGCTGAATTGATGTTACTCTCTCATTGATGTTTCTAACTATCCCTCTCCCTTCCTCTCTGTAAAAAATCAATAAAATATATTTTAAAAAGATAGTAATAATAATAATAATTGTTGTTGTTATTGATTGTCATTCATTTTAAGTTAAGTAAAATATCAGTTGTAGTGTAGATAATTTAAACTTACTAATTTGCTTCCTCCCACTTCTTTTCGTAATAGTTAATTTATATTGCTTTAATTGTGATCTTTATTGACTGGATTTGTGTTTTATTCTATCATTTTCATAAGTCTATAGCTGAGAGTGACCTGTTTGTGGCTATATAAAATAATCCAAACATAATTATCTGCCTGGTGACAGCTACAGAATTACAGGGATTAGCCTAACTGAAAATTAATTGCAATAGTCCTCCCATATCTATGATTTCACTTTCCATGGTTCCAGTTCCTTGTGATCAGCTGTGGTCCAAAAATGTTAAATGGGAAATAAACAGCTTATACGTTTTAAATTGCATGCCATTCTGGGAAGTGTGATGAACTATCACGCTGTCCCACCCAGGAAATGAATAGTTACTTTGGTTATCAGATCGACTGTCATGGTCTCCTGGTACTTGTGTGTTATTTAATAATGGCCCCAAGTGCAAGAGTAGTGATGCTGGCAATTCAGATATAACAAAGAGAAGCCATAAGGGGCTTCCTTTAGTAAAAAGCTGAGTACAGTACAGTAAGATATTTTGAGACAGAAACCACATTCACATAATTCTTATTATTGTACATTGTTATAATTGTTCTATTTTATTAGCAGTTATTGTGTGTAATCTCTTTCTGTGCCTCATTGTAGGCATTTATGTAGGAAAGCATTGTTTGGTACGATCTGTGCTTTGAGGATCCATGGGGACTTTGGAGCGTACCTGCTGTGATGAGGGGGACAGCGAATGGCACATTCTTTGTGTGTGGTTAGTGCAGGCATTTGTCCCAGGTAATATAGTCGGTTATTCAGTTCCTTCAAGACAGGAAATGGGGCTAGATGTTTTTTTGTGGTCCCGATCAACTCATATTTCATGTTTGTGATAATCAAGCCTTAGTTTGAAATTATATGTAAGAGTTGACTATTCCTGGAATAGGATATGACTGTTTAAGACACATAATTTCCTGGTTGTCTAAATATGAACTTTCATCAGCTCCTTTTCTATTTCCATGTAACTATCAGATTTGCTTATAGTTTATTTTTAACATCTAGGAGGAAGTGGTGAAGCTGACTGAGAAATGCCTTAATAATGCCATTGAGAGCCCAGGATTGAACGCCAGGCGAGTTCCTCCTGACTTGAAGAGTAACATTTTGAAGGCTCAAGTAGAAGCAGTGCAAAAGGTAAGCTGCTTTAAGAGAGAGAGTCCTGGTGAAGTGAAAAGAACATGAAACTTAGAGTCCGGGAAATTCTGAAAAGCGAATAAAATACATGAACATTAAGGAAGGGTGGCCTAGCTAGTGATTAAAAATAGAGAGTACACCAAGAAACATACTCGAGGTGGCAAAATGCCTTCCTAATTCTAAATACAAGCTAGATTAAGAGGAATAGTCACGGGGTACAAAGTAAGAGTAGAGACACCGTAGGGCTTAATAAGTTTTTTGAAAAGGTAAAAATCCTATAAAAGCGAGTCCTTACCCCTAGAGTGCCGGGAAGCGCAATTGCACTCCTCCTGTCTTTCACCAAAAGTGCCGGGAGCTATCAAAGCTTCGAAATGGCGTCCAGTTCTAAGTCTGCTTTTATTAGTGATGATGATATTGCTAAATATGTCAATGTAGTAAAGGTTTCCTTAAGTTTTTGAATATGTAACTTCATTTACTTGTGATTCGTAACTTTTTCCTAAACTGCTGTAAAATCAGCAAAAATGCCTTGGCAATTTTAACATAGTTCCTAGGATATTGGTTGGCACTCAAAGGGTTAATCTTTGCCTCTTGTATCGCCAGAAAATCTAGAGATTCTTAGGTTCCTGTCACTATTAAGTCTGTGATGTTAGGGTTTTTTAATCAGTCCGCTATTTCCTACCACCCCTCTATCCTCAATTTGGCAAAATTGTGAAGTTCTAAGGAATAAGAATGAAAGTTACAGGTCAAAGAGTCCATTGTGACATTATGAGTGATATACGGGTTGAGACCAGCCCCCATTACATTTTTGGCATCCATGCTCGCAATGTCAGCTTTCCCTGGGTGCTCGCCTACTTCAGACTGTCCTGTATAGTAAACCAGGACAAAAGCCCGTCTCACCAAGTCATGTGAACAAGATTTCAAAACATCGTACTGTTGAGAAGATGCATTTTACCCCTTTTGTACCCAGGCAGAGCCTTGAGAAGAACTGAGAGGACTTGAAGAATATTGTTTGTGCTTTTGATCTATCCTCTCCTGCCAGTATAAACATAAAACATAATATTTTCATATGTAAAATAAATAGAACAACTTGAGTTTGAATCCTATTTCTAATCTACCACCTACTAGCTTTGTGACTTGGCAAGTTATTTAATTTCTCTGAATCTCAGTTTAATTGTATTTGAAAAAAAGATCTTGATAGTACCTACCTTAAGGTAGGTTACAGGATGAAATGATAATAAATGTAAAGGACACAGAATAGTGCCTGGCACATAATGAGCGTTTAATATGTGTTGGAACTACATGTAGTGGCAGTGGTAGTAGTTGTCATTGCTTTACATTTCAGTTATATTTTTGGATATTTTTTGAATTGCAGAAGAGAGAAATAACTGACTAGCCCTTAATTAAAGAGATTTTATTTTATAGTTAAAAACCTTACCATGAAGAAAAATCCAGGACTTCATTGTTGAAATCTACTGAACATTTAAGGAAGAACTAATGACAGTTCTACACAAAGGCTTTGAGAAAATAGAGAGGAGGGAGCACTTTCCAACTCATTTCATGAGACTACTATTACCCCAATACCAACATCAGAAAAACATATGATGAGAAAAGAAACGATAGACTAACTCTCTTAAACATGGACTCGAAAGCCCTTAACAAAATATAAACAAATCGTACAATTTATGTAAAGGATAGTACATCCTGACCACATAGAGTTTATCTCAGGAAGGAAGTTGGTTATTATTCAAATACCAATATAGTTTACCATGTTAAAAAATAAGGAAAATTTTCTCAAGTCCTATGGAAAAGTCATTTCACAGAATTCAACAGAATTCAACCCCCCTTCAAGATAAAAGCTAACAGCAAACTAGAAATAGAATGAAACTTCTTCAACCTGATAAAGGGCATCTATGGGAAAAATCTATACCTAGCATAATACTTTGTGGCAGAAGATACATTCATTAGAATAGCAACTAAAATTAAAAACTGACCATTCCTGGGGGGGGGGGGGGGTTGTGGGGGAGGTTGGGGGTTAATGGGGTGGCTGAGGACACATTTGTAATACCTTAATAATAAGAAAAAAAAAGAAAAAAAAACTGACCATTCCTATGATGTCAGTGGTAGAGCTCCTGCAGTGTGCACTGCTGGTATGAATAAAAAATGCTTAATACGCTCTTTAGAAAAGAGTTTGGCAGTGTATTAAACGTACGCTTACATATGATTTAGCAGTTCCACTCAGGTATTTACCGAAGAGAAATGAATATGTTGGTTCAAATAGATACTGGTACAGGAAAGTTCCTAGGAGCTTTATTATAATAGCTAACAACTAGAAGCAACCCAAATGTTCATTATCAGGTCAACAGGTAAATTATGATATATCCATACAGTGGAATGCTACTCAGCATATAAAGAATTAATTAGTGATAAGTGGACTATCGTGGATGAATCTCAAAAAGCTATTCTAAAGAGGCAGACACCAAATATAAGTATAATGATTCCATTTATATGAAACTGTAGAAAGTACAGTCATTGTTGGCCGTAAGTAAGGGTTTTGATGGGATTGCATTGGAAGCCTCAAGGGAGCATTTGAGGGTGGTGAAAATGGTACATACGTTCTTTGTAGAGTTGGTTATGCACCTGTATATATTTTTCAAAATTAAACTGTACATTAAAAATGTGTGCATTTTAATATATATAAATGATACCACAATAAAGTTAAGGAAAAACGTTGATTTATTCAGAAAAAATTTTTAGAATTCTCTCATTAAATAATTCTTGCATTCAGGGAAAAATAAAATGCCAAATATATACTTTAACATCTGTTTTCTCATGTAAATTCAAAAAATTCTGACATGGAATCTTTTGGAAATCTGTATGTATAGACTAACACACCATGGTGTCTTAAATAATTGGAAGTTATCTAGTAAAGCATGTGACTTTGTATATAATATATTCAAGTGGAAGCGTGGATTACTAATTTGGATATGGGATAAGATTGCACTTGGTGCAGTACTGATATTTCCATAGATAAGGTATGATTACTTCTTTTGGAACTGAAGCAAACTGATATTTCTGTTTTTACAGGAAAGAAATATGTTTCTTGTTACTTTACGATCCTACACAAAGATTTATTATTTATACTCTTTTTTTATTTGTTTGTTTTGTTTTTGTTAATCCTCACCTGAGGATATTTTTCCAATGATCTTTTAGAGAGTGTGGGCGAGAGAGAGAAAGACAGAGAGACACACCAATGTGAGAGAAACACATGGATTGGTTGCCTCCTGCATGTGCCCCAGTCAGGGTCTGGGCCAGGAAGGAGCCTGCAACCGAGGTACATGCCCTTGACCGGAATCAAACCCAGGACCCTTTGGTCCACAGGCAGATGCTCTATTCACTGAGCCAAACTGGCTAGGGCAATGTGTATTATTTCTTTTTCTTAGGTTACAGGAGAAGATAGCCTATTGAGTCATAAAAACTCCAGTTTTCAGGATGCTGCCACAAACAGGTACAGTTCTGGGTAAACTGAATTAAGTGATATTTTCTTCCTCTTCACTTTTTTGGGGGGTCTTTTTTCCTATTCTCCAATCTATCACCACATGATTAGACTAAATTAAATGATGTTCTTTTCCTTTTAACTTTTCTGTGTAGCCTTTTTTCTTCATTCCCAATCTATCACCACATGATTTCAGGGTATCTATTTGAAAGACAACTTGAATTCACTCTTCTGTCCATTACATAGCTGCTTAGTACCTAGTTTTAGATTATTTGAAGGTAGTCCTAATTAATCTCTCTATGTTCTCATTCTTTTTGAATTGATTGAAGTTACAGAGCAAAAACAACCTTTACAAGTATTTTTAATCTTATAAGGTACATGGGAGGAATGTATGTTATTTCTCTTGGGTATGGTAGTTAACTTTCCTGTCATTCCAATAGCCTCGTTCTTATAAACTTTCTTACTATTGGTTCTCATAGTCCAACAAATTTCTTTGCTTTTCTTTTGCAGTCCTTTGTGCCTTTCTCTTTTTTAATGGGCATTATGCCATTTATTTGTCTTCTGGGCCTTTTCCCTGCTCTATGCCAATTTGTTTCTTTCATCACTGTGTATTCAATGTTCTGTGCTTAGTTGTTGCTAAACATTGTTGAATGAGTGAATGAATGCTGCTTTTTTCCTCATTATTCAAAACTTAGTGGAGCATTTTCTGATTAATTATATTTGGTTCCAGATACTGTAATCAACATAGCACTTAAGAATATAGCTGGCTTTGTATGTAGGACTTTATAATTAGTATTCAACAAACATATTAATTGGTTATTGGGGTAAAACTGAAATTTCAACTTAACCTTTAAGTTAATTCCAATAAATCAGTTGACATTTTTAATAGTATTATTATTGGAGCCTTTTAGAATAACCTCATTAACTTTTTTTTTTGCCAAAAGGTAGATAATGGCCCAGTTTCTTTGAACTCTAAAGGCTGGAAAGTGCATAGAATATACTCCACTTTACTTCTAGACTTACTTTTCTAAATGGTTGTTGATATTTTTAATAATTTCTTTCCTGCCAGGATTTGAAATGCAACCTTTAAAATATACTAAGTTCTGCTCATCGGGCAAAAACTAAAGTGTTTCCCTTAATTAAGATCAGGAACAAGACAGAAATGTCCACTTTCACCAGTTTTATTCAGTATAGTACTGGGTGTGCTAGCCACAGCAACCAGATAATAATCAATAAAAAGCATCCAAATTTGAAAGGAAGAAGGAATATTGTTATTAATTTGCAGATAACATGATACTGTATATAGAGAACCAAAAAAACTATAACTGTACATGAATTCAGTAAAGTAGCAGAATACAAAATAAATATCTAGAAATCAGTTGCATTTTATACACTGATTATGAACTATCACAAAGGAAAACTAAGGGAACAGTCCCATTCACAATTTCTTCAAAAAGAATAAAATACCTAGGAATAAATTCAATCAAGGAGTAAAAGACCCGTACTCAGAAAATTATAAGACAATGAAGAAAATACAAATAAGTGGAAGCATATACTGTGCTCATGGATAGGAAAAATTAACATCACTAAAATGTTCATACTATCCAAAACCTAGACATTCAGTGCAATTCCTAGCATGATACCAATGATGTATTTTACAAAACTAGAACAAATATTCCAAAAACTTGTATGGAACCACAAAAGACCCAAAATAGCCACAGCAATGTTGAAAAAGATCAAAGTTGGAGGAGTCATATTACCTAATGTCAAACTATACTACAAGGCCATAGTAATCAAAACAGCATAGTACTGGCATAAAACACAGACATATAGACCAATGGAACAGAATAGAGAGCTCAAAAATAAACCCACATTTTTATGTGGGGTCAATACTAGAGGCCCAGTACACAAAAATTCGTGCACTTGGGGCGGGCGAGGGGGGGGGCGCAGGGAATTCCCTCAGCCTGGCCTGTGCCCTCTCACAGCCTGGGAGCCCTCAGGGGATGTCCTACTGATGGCTTAGGCCCACTCCTAAGCCTCAGTCTGGCCTCCCTTTGCGGGAGGCGATGACCGGCTGATTGGGAGAAGGTGCCGCCCCCATCACCCTGCCGCTACTGCCAGCTGCCCCAGCTGCCCCCAGGCCCTTGCAGCTGCTGCCGCCACCGCCACCTCCCCCCCACACCTCATATTGTGGTTTCATCCAGAATGATGTTTGGCTGTCCAGTCTAATTGGCATATTACTCTTTTATTATTATAGATTTGACAAAAGAGGCAAAAATATACAGTGGGGTTAAGATAGTCTATTCAATAAATGGTGTTGGGCTCTAGTCAGTTTGGCTCAGTGGATAGAACTTCAGCCTGTGGACTGAAGGATCCTGGGTTCGATTCCAGTCAAGGGCACATGCCCCCAGTTTGGGGCATGCAGGAGGCATCCCATCAATGATTCTCTCTCATCATTGATGTTTCTATCTCTCTCTCCCTCTCCCTTCCTCTCTGAAATCAATAAAAATATATATATTTTTAAATGGTGTTAGAAAAATTGGACAGATAAGTGCAAAAAATTAAATTAGATCACCTTCTTATACCATAGACAAGAATAAACTCAAAATGGGTTAAAGACGAAAATGTTAGACTTGAAACCATAAAAATCCTAGAAGAAATCATAGGCAGCAAAATCTCAGATATTTCTCATAGCAATATATTTTTTATATATCTCCTTGAGGAAGGGAAACAAAAGAAAAAATAAACAAACAGAACTACATCAAACTAAAAAGTTTTTGCATGGCAAAGGAAGCCATCGACAAGTGAAAAGACAGCCTATTGAATGAGAACACATATTAAAGAACATATAAAACAACACCAGAAAAACAAACAATCTCATTAAATAATGGGCAACGGACCTAAATAGCCACTTCTCCAAGAGGAAAGGCAGATGGTCAATAGGCATATGAAAAGATGCTCAACATCACTAGTCATCAGAGAAATCCAAATTAAAACCATAATGAGACATTACCTCACACCTGTCAGAATTGCTATCCATAAATCAACCAACAAGTGTTAGTAAGGATGTGGAGAAAAGGGAACCCTTGTGCACTGTTGGTGGAAATGCAGACTGGTGCAGCTACTGTGGAAAGCAGTATGGAGTCTCCTAAAAAAATTAAAAATGGAACTGCCTTATGACCCAGCAATTCTATTTCTGGGAATTTATCCAAAGAAACTCAGAACACTAATTTAAAAGAATATATGCACCCCTATGCTCATTGCAGTGTTATTTACAATAGTCCAGATTTAGAAGCAGCCCAAATGTCCATCAGTAGATGAGTGGATAAAAAAAGTTGTGTTATATTTATACAACGGAATTCTACTCAGCCATAAAAAAGAAGGAAATCTTACTATTTGTAAAATCATGGATGGACCTGGAGAGCATTATGCTAAGTGAAATAAGCCAGTCAAAAAAAGACAAGTACCATATGATTTCACTCGTATGTGGAATCTAATGAATAAAATAACTAGCAAGCAAAATAGTGACAGACTTATGGATAGAGAACAGGCTGACAACTGTGTGTGTGTGTGGTGGGGATTAAGTAAAATAGTAAAAACACTCATGGACAGGGAAAACAGTGTGTTGATTGCCAGGGTAGGAGAAAGGGAGAATGAAGGGAAGTCGAGGAGAGTATAGGGGGGATAAATGGTGATGGACGGAAACTTGACTTGGGGTGTTGAACACACAATACAGCATACAGAGGATGTGTTATAGAATTATGCATCTGAACCCTGTGTACGTTTGTTAACCAGTATCACCCCAATAAATCATAAATTCAATGAATAGGGAAAAAATAAAATAATATATACTAAGTTCTTGTCTAAACATGGGTCTATTTCTGGACCTTTCCCTTTTCTGTTAAACTGTTTTTCTGCTTGTGTCACACTTAAAAAATTACTGTACCCCCTTTTTAGAAATGAAATATTTCAGGCATAGAGAAAACTGTGGAGATTATATAAATTGTATCTATATACCAAATATCAAGCTTTGTCACATCTTCTATTTTGCTATTATAGATTTTGACCATTTTTATCTTTTTATTAAGTTGTAATTCCCATACCATAACATTTTTTTTCATAACATTTAAAATTGACCCTTTCAAAGTATACAATTCAGTGCATTTTAGTAAACTAACAAAGTTTCGCAACTATTACCACGGTATATACTATCTAATTCCATAATATTGTCATCACTCCTAAAAGCACCACTACACCCATTTGGTCCCCACATTCTTCCCCATCCCCATCCCCACAACTGCCCCAGCCTCTGGCAACCACTATTCTACTTTCTGCCTCTATTGGAATTGCCAACTCTGGACAATTAATGTAAATGGAATTGTACAATATGTGGCCTTTTGTACCTGGCTTCTTTCATTTAAAAGGTTCATCCATATTGTAATATGCATTGGTACTTCATCCTTTTTTATGGCTGAGCTAGAGGCCTGGTACACAAAATTTGTGCACAGGTAGGGTACCTAAGCCTGGCCGGTGATCAGGGTCAATCTGTGGGGCAACCCTCGGGGCAATCGGGGGGGCCCCGTTGGCACTGGCCTTGGCCAGCATAGGGCCTGTGGGCTGGGGGCAGTTCCTGTGTTGAGCGTCTGCCCCCTGGTGGTCAGTGTGTGTCATAATGACCAGTCATTTCCAGTCTTTCTGCTGTTAGGGTCAGTTTGCATATTACCCTTTTATTATATAGGATAGAGGCCTGGTGAACGGGTGGGGGCCCGGGCCGAGGGCCGTTTTCAGTCTGGCCACCCCCCCCGGCAACAGAAGCTTTCAGCCTCTCCTTTTTTTCTTTTTCTTTTTTATTCTGGGATTTATTTACCTTCTATAATTGAAACTTTGTTGCCTTCAGTGGATCTCAGAGCCGGCTCCTGCTCACTCTAGCTCTGGCTGAAAGCAGGTATCTGGGGTTTATTTACCTTCTATAATTGAAACTTTGTTGCCTTCAGTGGAGCTCAGAGCTGGCCAGGAAGCTTGGCTTCCTCCATCACTGGAGCAACCAAGCCTCCTGCTCACTTCAGCTCCATGGCTGCCGGCCGCCATCTTGGTTGGGTTAATTTGCATATAGTTGCTCTGATTGGCTGGTGGACATGGCTTAAAGCGTAGCGAAGGTATGGTCAATTTGCATGTTTGTCTTTTATTAGATTAGAATACTATGCAATTCACCCATTTAAAGTGTACAATTCAGGGGACATATGTATTACTTTAAAAAAATAAAGTAGGTAAAGTGTATAATTCAATGGTTTTTGTTTTGACATGTTTATACTTAAAAATTATCTATGGGTCCTTCATATTAACTGCCGTTACATGAGTCAAGCACACTCTATTCGTTCTTTTATTAATGGGCGCTTGTTCCAAGTTAACATTGTGTGTGCTCCTCTGTATACACATGTGCTGAGAGGATTCTTTAGGGCAGCGGTTGCCAACTGGTGGTGCGTGAGGTCCAAAGGGTTGGCAACCACTGCTTTAGGGTGTATGCCTAGGCGTGGAATTGCTGGGTCATGACACATGCTGAGCAGAATGGATGCAGAAGCTTTACATGTGCTGCTTTCCATGTTGGGCAGCAGTGTCAGCTACCCAGGACCAGTCTTTTGCCGAAGTGTTGGGAGAATGCATTGTAAAGCATTACTTATTTTAATACTCACTGTTTCTCATATCAGCTCCTTTTGTCTGAGCTGTTCTTCTTTCTGAAACACAAAGCTATTTTTCTCTCTGGTAACTTTCAGGTTTTACTGCTCATTCTTGAGGTTCTGCATTTTCATTACTGTATACCTAAGAATAGGGTTTTTTTTAATTGTTAGTGTTCAAGGTGATCTTTCAATTTGAAGATATATGACTTTTTTCAGTTCAGAAAATCATAAGCCATTATTATTTTTTAATTAAATTTATATTAAATAAATTCGAAGACTTGGCAACATGCGATGTTCTATTAAACACCATTATATTCCAACAAAATGGAGTTTAACTAAAGGCAAAATACACCAACTCTAAAAAAAGCCAAGCCATTATATTTTGAATATCCAGTATTCATTAGTTGAAACATCCTGATCACTTCTCTCTTTCTCACAATTGTTCCATATTTCTTTTCATCTCTTTGCCTCTATTTGCTTCAGTGTTGTGGCTGCAACCATCCTAGCTTTCACTTCAGAAATTACATCTGACTTTTCCAGTCTAGGGGTTATCTCTTGTTTTCTCAGTCTCCTTGCAGGATTGGACAGAACTGCTCCTGTCGCTTGCACACCTTCAGTGATCCTGGAGAGGGCTGGGATTTCCTGTGGAGGTGTTAGCTTAGTGGAGGATGACCTTTGGCTGTACATTTCCCCCTTTCTCCCTGGTGTTGAGCCATCTGTAAGACACCTATTCTTGTTCTCATCTGGCGTTAGACCTGCTTGTCATTACTGCTGGGCCTCCAGGTAACGTTTTCTCTAGCATCCTCTCACCTGGCTGGTCCTGTTATAATACCTGGAGCATTCTAGATGTTGCTCCTTTCGCAGCAGAGCTCTCCAGCCTGTGTCCTCACATGGAGGTGTCTCATTGAGGTTTTGATTTTCATTTATCTAACGATTAAAGATATTAACATCTTTTCTTCTTAGAGAAATGTCTATTCAGGCCATTTATTTTTTTGTAACAGCTTTATCAAATATAATAAATACCATGCAATTCACCCTTTTAAAGTGTGCAATTCAGGGGACATATGTAATACTTAAAAAAATAAAGTATGTAAAGTGTACAATTCAGTGTGGGCTTCTCATGGTTCCTGACTGTTCTCCCATATCTCAGGTATTCTGTATGATTTCTGTTCCACTGAGCTTCTCATTCACATCTTTGATAACAGCTTTACAAAAATCAATCTATTGATCTATCATTTTTGAGTATCTGCTTTTCTTTTCAAGATAAATCTTTTCTGTGAGACTTAGGAGGGAAGCAAAATAGCCCACAATTTTGATCCATCTGCGAGTGAGTCTGACCTGGATTTGAAACTGTTATGTGGTGGGTGGGAAAGGTTTTCATAAAAGCATATGAGCGTGACCTGGACTTCTGTCATGCTCCTCACAAGTTGTAATTTCTTCTTCTCCCACATGAATTTGTTACACTTCTCTCCCAAGGCCTTTCTTTGAAAGCACTGCCCAAGCTCATACAGACCTCCACGATGTGAATTTGAATTTTCTTTCCAGGGCTGTAGTAAGTGAGAATAATGTGCCCCTCCCTGAAGATTCCCTTGCTCCAGCACATACCACACCTGCAGGAAATGGTTCTGCTCTAAAGGTAATAATATTTTTAATCTTTTAAAGGTTTTCCCAAAGACCATACTGAGTTGAATCCTGTAGTACAACCATGGGCATCTGGTGATGCTGATTCACACCAGAACTCAAGCTATGAGAAAAGCATTGAGCCTGAATTCTCTAGGGAGAGTCCTATTGTCAAATCCCTCACAAGAGCACCTCAGGGATTTTTCTCGTTTTTGTGTTATTTGTTGGTATTTTTTGTTTAGGGTGGTCTTTTTATTTTTGATTTTTTGGGTGCTGGCTATGCTTCCTTAGTGTCTCAAACTGTACATGGCACATAGTAGGCACTAACTAGTCCTTGAAATAAACTTTCTGAAATAACAGCATCCTGTCATTGTGTTGCAGTATGGCCAGCTCATCACAGCTCCTGCCGTTCCCATACCCACTCCCTTACCAGTTTAGAAAACATTGAAACCTAGTTCATTGCCCAGTGAATTTTTTAATTTGCAAGTTAAATGAAAAATTATTCTTGAAAATAGCATTTATCATTTTGCTCTTCTATTACATAAGCACATTTATTGTAGAAATTTCCCAAATCTTTCAAAAAAGAAAAAAATAGAAATCACATATATTCCCACTACCCCAAAACAGTGTAGTTAATATTTGGATATATAACTTTTCAGACTTTTGGGTTAAGTGAACAAACAACCAGGATCTTCCTTTCTGCTAATTAAAATTCTAAAAAGATATATTGACATCTTTGACCATTGAAAATTGTTAGCGGAACCTGAGATTTTTGGAACAGGACACTTAGTTCAAAGATTTATTGCATATATAATATACACTAGACAGCATGCTAGGCTTTGGATTAAAATAGATTAAAACGTATCTATTTTAACATCCTGATAGTTTCTTCTGATTGGTTAACACCAATCAGGCCTCGGTCAGAATTATAGAAAGGGCGAGAGGATGCTAACGCCTTGTGGTAGAGACATGCACAAGCTATTTGGGGCACTCTCCCAGGCCAGAGGATGGGATGGTGAGATAGGAGGAGGGAGATGTAAGAAGAGAGAGAACACTTTTTTCACGTGTGAAATTAAAGTTGGCCTGAAAGCAGGTAGGTAGAAATAGAATTGTATAAATGAAAGTCCTTTTTGTTATGTACTACATATCAGACACTTATTTCTCTTATTTCCAGATTGGAATTTTATCTTTTGGACTTTTAAAGTTCTTCCTGTCCCCCCCCATACACACACATGCATGTGCAGACATACACTCTGCAGTACAGAACTGTGTTCCATAAAGTGCTTCAAATACTAATGAAACAAAAAGTGTTAATTAACATTTATGGGGAAGTTCATATTGTCCTCTTCCGCAAATAGTGAAGTTTTCATATACCTGGATAAAGAAGCACTTGGAATTCAGACATCTCCTTTACTCATCTTTCTTCTAGTCTACCCCTCTCTTCTAGTCTAAGAGCCAGAACAGCCCTGGCCAGTGCTGCTCAGTTGTTAGAGCATCATCCCTTGCACCTAAGGGCTGTGGGTTCAATTCTAGGTCAGGGCACATTACCCAGGTTGTGCTTTCCATCCTCTGTTGGGCGCGTGCAACTGATCGGTGTCGCTCTCACTCTCCCTCCCTCCCTTCCTCGCATCAATGAAAAACATATCCTCAAGTAAGGATTTTTTTAAAAGGAACCAGAACAGTCTTAACCTTGTCCAAATTTTGTCTCACCAGAAAGAATGGCTAATCTGCAAATTCACATAATGCCTAGCTTTTTAAAATTCTGATTATAGTCTAGGTTCCCCTCCCAGTAAAAGTGGAATCACTAATAAACATGATTCCTGAATGTCCCTGTTTGTTTAAAGGTTAACACCAATCACGCCTCGGTCAGAATGATAATTTAAATTGAGAGGATATGGAAAAAGTCTGATTAGTGGGTCCTTTATCAACTATATATATTTTGTCTCCATAGGATGCTACGGATGAATTTGATGCCTTGCTTTTATCTCTAACTGAGAATCTGATTGACAGCACAGTCACACCTCAGGTAAATATGCTTTAAAACACCAAAATGGGAAAAATTTCTATTTCGCAAATGTTGCTGTTGGATTCCAGTTTTGGCCTTTTTAACAATTTAGTAAAACTTCGCACTTAATAAGAGTTCTTATTTCAGTAACACTTAGCATTGCCTTTCCTGTACTATAAAATTCTACCGATTGGAATGTGGGTGTCACAGTACAGTGTGTCACTACCATATGCCTATTTGTAATTCAGTACCATACTGTAAATAATATAGAGGAAATGTGACGATAAACCAGCTTAAGAAGAGTTAAGACAGCCCAGCCAGTGTAACTCAATGGTTGAATGTCGACCCATGAACCAGGAGGTCATGGTTTGATTCCTGGTCAGGGCACATGCCCAGGTTGTGGGCTCAGTCCCCAGTGGAGGGCATGCAGGAGATAGCTGATCAATGATTCTTTTTTATCATTGCTATTTCTATTTCTCTCTCCCTCTTTAAAATCAATACAAATTATATTTTTTGAAAGAGTTAAGACAATAAGGACATATTTAATTTTTAAAAATATTTACAGAAAGGTGGGAATATAAGAATGGGTGGCATTGAACATATTGATCATTATTGTAGTATGGGAGATACTGTGTTAAGTGCTATGATCATAATACAATAGTTCCGTCCCACCAGAGACTTACAGTCTAGTGGATGAAAGGTATGCAAATAACTCATCTAGTGACTTATGAGTAATGTGACAAAAATTGCTGTAGGAACTAGATATTCTGAAGGCTACTGCCTATGGTGCTGAATGTTTGCTTAGATTACTAGTCCTCAAACTTGGATGTGTAACAGAATCATCCTGCCAGTGATTAAAACATGGCTAAGGAAAGGAGGAAGTAAAACTCTCATTATTTGTAGATGACATGATATTGTACATAGACTCCACCAAAAAAAATACTTGATGTATTAAGTGAACTTGGCAATGTAGCAAGATACAAAATTAACACCCAGAAATTGATGGCATTTTTATATACTAATAATGAACTTTCAGAAAGAGAAACTAAAAAAACAATCTAATGCAAAAAAAAAATTTTAAGATACTTAGAAATAAACATAACCAAGGAGGAAAAGATTTGTACTTGGAAAACTACAGAACATTGAAAAAAGAGATAGAGGCCCTAACCGGTATGGCTCAGTGGATAGAGCGTCTGCCTGCGGACTGAAAGGTCCCAGGTTCGATTCTGGTCAAGGGCATGTACCTTGGTTGTGGGCACATCCGCAGTAGGGGGTGTACAGGACGCAGCTGATTGATGTTTCTCTCTCATCGATGTTTCTAACTCTGTATCCCTCTCCCTTCCTCTCTGTAAAAAATCAATAAAATATATATTTCTTAAAAATTTAAAGAAAGAACAAATAAGGGATCACAATACCAGATACCAAGTTACACTACAAAGCCACCATAATCAACAGCCTGTTACTGGCACAAGAGCAGGCATATAGATCGATGGATCAGAATAGAGACCCCAGAAATCAACCCAAGCCATTACACTTCTCCAATAATGGCCAAGAGACATGAAAAAATGCTCAGTCACTGATCACCGAGAGATGCAAATTAAAATGACAATGAAGTATCACCTCACACCTGTTAGAATGGCTACCATCAATATATGACAGTGTTGGTGAGGTTGTGGAAAAAGGGGAATCCTAGTGCACTGCTGGTGGGAATGCAGACTGGTGCAGACACTATGGAAAACATATGGCATTTCCTCAAAAAATTAAATATGGAACTGCCATTTGACCTAGTGATCCCACTTCTAGGAATATATTCTAAGGAACCCGAAACACCAATCAGAAAGAATGTATGCATATTCCTATTTTCATAGCAGCAGTACAATTTACAATAGCTAAGATCTGGAAACAGCCCAAGGTGCCCATCAATAAATGAGTGGATACCAGGGAATACTATGCAGCAGTAAAAAAAGATGATCTCTTACCCTTTGAGACAGCATGGAGGGACCTAGAGAGTAATATATTAAGCAAAATAAGCCAGTCAGAGAGCGACAAGTATCACATGATCTCACTCATATGTGGAATCTAATGAACAAAATAAACTGATGAACAAAATAGATCCAGAGACATAGAAGCATGGAATAGACTGTGGAACCTCAGAGGGAAGGTTGGGGAGGGTAGGTGGGTGGGTGAGAAGAGATCAACCAAAGAACTTGTGTCCATATATGCATAAGCCATGGACACAGACAAAAGGGTGGTGAAGACCTGGGGAGGGGGGCGGGGGGAAGTGGGGACTAGAAAAGGACAATGGTGGAAAAGGGGAATATGTCATACTTTCAACAATAAAAATAAAAAAACACAGATGGCTAGTCTCCACCCTGAGTTTCTGATTTGGTAAGTGTGGGGTGGGGCCTGAGAGATTTTCTGTTTTTCTCTGTTAGCTATAATTTTATTATATTTTTCACATTTAGATTTTAACCCATTTGAACAATTTGAGTTTTGTGGGGGTGGGGATGTCAATTGTGGTTTTGCTATAACCCAATTATGTATTTCATCCTTATAAAAAGCTAATTCTCTGATTATTATCTACTAAATAATCCATCCTTTCCCAATTGTTTTGTTACTAATATTTCTATTCTGCTTCATTGGGTTCTTCCTTTTTTTCTTGTTTTTGTTGTTTAGTTTTTTATTGTGGTAAAATTTGTATACTATATATAGTTGTATACCTGATGTGTGTGTGTGTGTGTGTGTGTGTGTGTGTGTGTGTGTGTGTGTGTTGTGTACCAGGTATACAAAATTATAATGCAGTATTTGTACACAGTAGTGCCCTCCTCATCTACAGTTTCAGTTATCCAAAGTTTTGGTTACCCACAGTAAACCATGGTCCAAAAATATTAAATGGAAAATTCCAGAAATAAACAATTGATGTTTTAAGTTACATGCCATTGTGAGTAACGTGATGACATCTTGTGCCATCCCCTCCACCTGCCTGGGGCATAGCTCATCTTCATCCAGCATGCTCACTCACACTGTGCTGCACTGCAGTGCTTATGCTCAAGTGAATTGGTGGGCCCTCTTTTCCTGCTCTAGGACTGTTGTGTTTTTATTTTCTGATATCTAGTAAATCTTCAACTATAAGTTTAGCATCAGTATGTCAGATTTCCCCTCAAATCTGCCTGCACTAATTTGGAGTCTATATTAAATATATGTATTTTTTGAAACCTGGCATTTAAAAAATATCCCTTTTCACGAACTTGAAATATATTTCTAATTTCCTATCTTTATTTGAGTCACTAAATGTTCTCTATAAGTCTTCTATATTCCTCATTAGGTTAAGTCCTAAATGTAGTTTTATTGATATTGTGAACAGTATTTAATTTTTTACTATTGAATTAATAATTTGATTTTGTGTCTAGCAAATTTGCTGAATTCTTTCATTAGTCAATCTACTGATTCCCTTGAATATTCACTCAGTTTCTAGGGTGTGTTTAATATCTGTTTACAATTACTGATTAATCCACTTCTCACGTGTTGCTAGATCTGTCAGTAGTTGTTTTGCATATTTTAAAGATAGGCTGTGAGATACATATATGTTGATGATAATGATACTTAAGTTTCTTTAAGTACTTTAAAGTATCCTTCTTTGCCCTTTTTTTCTCTCTTAATTTCCCTCTCGCTTGATATAAAATTGACACCATAGTTTTCTTTTAAGTTTGTATTACCTAGTATATAATTTTCTGTCCTTTTATTTTCAACTTTCCTATGTATCTGTTTGTTTTAAATGAATCTTTTATGAACAAGATTTTGTTGCATCTTGTTTTTAAAATCTTATTTGAGTCTTTATCCTCTGATTGAGTTTAATCCATTTATATTTACTGTAAGTATGGTAATAATAGGATTTGTTTCTGCCTAACCATTTTTGTTTACTTTAACCGTAACTCTCTCTCTCTCTCTCTCTCTACCTCTCTCTCTATCTATCTATAACTCTCTCTCTCTCTCTCTACCTCTCTCTCTCTATCTATCTATCTATCTATCTCTCTATCTCTATCTCTATCTCTATCTCTCTTTCCCATTTCCAGTGGTAAGAGTCCATTTTCTTTAATATTGATGGGAAAATAATACTTTGTATTTTTATTCTTTTGATGATTATAACTTATTAAGACCTGGACTTTTTTTTTTTCAGAATATAAAGCTATCTGCAAAGGCTAGTATAAGTTTTTATAAAATAGGGGAGTATATTAGATTATAATTATACACATAAAAGTAAGATCTAGAAAATTAAATGTTGAAATAAATCTAACAAAGGCCCTATGAAGCAGAAGTAATATGGGTGGTTCTATTGTTGTTTTCTAATGAATGCATGATAATTAGAGAATGATCTCTGTATAAACAGATGTTTTTTCCTGTGTACTTTTTTGTGCTATTCATTTTGATTTGTCACAATCCATTATTCAGAATCCTACCAAGAAGGCTATAATTATTTGTAATGAACTAAAATTTCAGAAAATAAAATGTTAAACTGATGCTGAGGTGGGGAAAGTCTGGTAAATGAATTGAAAGTAGTAGCATTCTTGGAGTAGTAAATTTTTAGATTAAAGAGATTCTCCAAATTATTTGTGTTGTAGAAAAGAACCTTGGATTCAGAAGTTCATGTCAGCTCAGAGGGACCATTAAGAACTGCTCCCTACCCCACCCAATGCATTTCATAGTAGAAGAAAGCATGGGGAGTATAATTATGAAAATAAACACATATATGTAATTTATTTTAGGTATCTTCAACATCCATGATCACGCCCCGGTGGATTGTGCCAGTAAGTTACTATTTGCAATTTTTCTATTGGTTACCCTTTCAGAGTGAGACCTAAAGGATTACCAGGCTCTTGTTTTTCCTTAAAAACAAGGAGTCATTATCAAAATTCTGTTTACTGACTTAATGGCTTCAAACTAGCTATTTAACTTTTCTGTTTGTAAATGCTTATAAATGATGAACAAAATAAAAATCTGAAGGAAAGGATGGTTAAAAACAAACCAAAACAACCACGATCATCAAAATCATTGTCCTCATTACCATAATCATTAGGAAGATGACTTAGAGCATTGTCACCTCTGCTCTCACGTGTTGTATGTCTCCCTCAGCAGAGCAGTGTCCTTTCTAATGGACTCGCAGGAAATGGACCATCCTTGATGGGGAAGGAGGGACATGGTAGTGGAGACACGATCTCACTGATCTCTCCCCCAGCACCATTCTTGGTGGATGCTGTGACCAGGTGAGGAAATTTTTTTAGGCATCTGTTCTTAGGGGAAAAAATTAAATATATTTGAAGCAATAATGTAAAATTTTCTTTCATTGAAATTGGATATATCTTTTCTCTGTTATTATTGAGACTAGTGTTTTCTTTTTTCTTGACAAGTATCAATTTTCTACAAAATTATGAAGTAGACATTATGGCTTTTTAAATGAAATCTTTGTTAGATAAAAATGTTACAGGCTTATCTTTTAAAATTTATATTTGTTTTTGTGTGTGAATTTTTAATTTATCTATTGTTGGAAGTATTACACATGTCCTCTCCCTTCCCCACATTGACCTCCTCCACCCCACTCCTGTCCCCTCCCAGGCCTTCCTCTGCACTGTTGTCTGTCCATGGGCTATGCACATGTGCATATTTAATTGATTTGTCTTCCTTTCATGCTTTACTATTCTGTTGTCCATCAATATGGTGAAGAGGCACAGCTCAGGGTGACGTGGGAGGTTCCCAAGGTGAGGATCTGAGATAGTCTGTACTGAAACCTGTTGCACACTCTCTCTACATAGCTCTTGCCACAGAGAAAAATTGGACTCAAAAGAGCTTTTGTTTATCATGTAGTTCTTCAACATTTAGTTGTTAGAACCAAAACTGTGCTCATTTTACAAAAGCTTTAAAAGTTTCACCTTAGACTTTTTCCTGATTATGTCTGGTATTTCTCATGTCCTCCTAGTATTGAAAATATGAGTCAATTGAAGTAAATGCTTTCCTTATTAGAGAGGAAAAATTATTAGATGGTTAACTTAAGATAAATTTAATAGGTTATTTTTCTAAACATTTATCTGCCTAGTAACTGCCACTATAAAAATAGAGATTACATACAGAAGACCAGATGATAATGCTTTATAATTGAGTTTGCACAATGTAATGTGAGTTCTTAAGGATTCCCAAATTAAAAATTCCAGATGAAAAAGAGCTTATCTCTACTCCTTCCCAAAACAAAGTAGTCATAAAGGAATAAGAGAGAGAAAAATAAGTAGTATACCTGAAACTAATACAATGTATGTCGATTATAATTCAATAAATGACAAGTAAATAAATCAGTGAAACAGAATAGAGTCCAGAAACAAATCAACACATTTACAGTTACCTGGTTTATGAAAAAACGCTATAGGGAAACATCGTGTCATTCTGGAATATCCAAGATGCATGCAGGTCATGTGATTTCCATTAGAAGAATTTTGATCAATGAAGTGAGCACAGCAGGGCCAGGGTGCTTGGAAGGGAGACAGATGGGCTGCAAACTTCTGCAGATCAGGATGCCGAGTCCACGTGTTGTGGAAAATGCAGGTATTTTACACTAAGATGCCAGAGGCAGCATGGCCAAGGAACACCTCTGGTGCCCCTGCCC
>NW_006295062.1:2280189-2291294 GCF_000327345.1 Myotis davidii
AATGTCCATGTAGGACATTTTTTAAAAAAATTTCAATTAGCCCTAACCGGTTTGGCTCAGTGAATAGAGCATCAGCCTGCGGACTCAAGGATCCCAGGTTCGATTCTGGCTAAGGGCATGTACCTTGGTTGCGGGCACATCCCCAGTGGGGACTGTGCAGGAGGCAGCTGATCGATGTTTCTCTCTCATCGATGTTTCTAACTCTCTATCCCTCTCCCTTCCTCTCTGTAAAAAATCAATAAAATATATTTTAAAAAATTTTTTCAATTAAATTTATTGGAGTAACTGGTTAATAACATTGTATAAGTTTCAGGTATACAACTTTATAATAAAACATCTGTATACTCCATTGTTCACTTAAATTTTCTTCTAAAAGCTTTATTATTTAATGTTTCATATTTAGATCTCCAGCCCATCTAGTATGGATTTTTGTATGCTCACCCCCCCAAAGTCTAGTGTCCTTTCATTACCATATATTGACTTCCTTTACCCAGTTTGTTCTCCCCCATCAGTTCCCCTTTGGTAGCCACCATTCTGTTGTCTTGTTTGTTTTGTCTTATTTGTTCACTTGTTACTTTTTGTTTTACATCCCACATAGGAATGAAATCATATGGTTCTTGTTCTTTTCCATCTGACTTACTCCACTTAGCATAATACTCTCAAGATCTGTTCATATTATCACAAATGGCAATGTTTTATCTTTTTTATGACTGAGTAGTATTCCATTGCATATATACAACATGTTCTTTATTTAATCATCAGTTGAAAGACACTTAGGTTGTTTCTATATCTTGGTTATTTTGAATAATGCTACACCGAACACATGGGTACATATATTTTAACAGTGTTTTAATATTTGGGGGGAAATACCTTGATTCACCTCATACCATACACAAAAATCCATACTAGATGGATTGGAAATCTAAATATGAAACATCCTATCTAATAAATAGCGAATACGCTAATTGACCATCATGCCCTCACAAAATGGCGGTGCCCAGTCCCCTCAGCCCCACCGGGGGGCAGCAGGTGCCATGCGCCTCATCCAGCTGGAGTCTTCCAGTCCCCTCACCCCTGCCTCATCCAGCCTCAGTTCCCCAATCCCTTCAGCCCTGCCTCATCCAGCCAGAGTCCCCTTAGCCCCACCTCATCCAGCCAGAGTCCCCCAGTCCCCTCAGCCTCTCAGAGGAAGCCAGTTGGGGGTGATTGCCTGGCAGGGGAGGGCAGTTGGGGACGATCATGCTGGCAGGGGAGCAGTTAGGCATCAATCAGGCCAGCAGGGCAGCGGTTATGGGGCTATCAGGCTGGCAGGCAGAGTGGTTAAGGGCAATCAGGCAGGCAGGCAGGTGAGGGGTTAGGAGCCAGCAGTCCCGGATTGTGAGATGGATGTCTGACTGCCATTTTAGGCCTGATCTCACAGGGATCAGGCCTAAACCAGGAGTCAGACATCCCCCAAGGGTCCCAGATTGGAGAGGGTGCAGGCTGGGCTGAGGGACAACCGCCCCCCTACATGAATTTCGTGCACTGGGCCTCTAGTCAAATAATGAAGCTTTTAGAAGAAAATATAAGTGAACATCTTTGTGGCCTTAAATAGAGGCAAAGGTTTTTTAAACAGGTCACAAAGAGCTTTTTTCACACAGCAAAAAACATTATAACTTGGATTATATCAAGAATTTCTGTTCCACAAAAGGTATCATTTCAAGAGCTTGAAAAGGGAAACCACAGAGTGGGAGAGAACATTTGTATTCCCTCCCTCTCTCTTCTTCACTCCCTCTTTGTTTCTGACTCTGTCTCTCTATCCCTTCCTCCTCCTCTCTCTCTTGCTCTCTCCCTCTCCCACCTCTGACAGAAGACTCATACCCAGTGTATATAAAGAGCTCTTATAAATCAAGAAGAAAAAGACAACTCAATAGAAAATTTCATAAAATAATTGAATAGACAGTTCACAAGAGGATATACAGATAGGCAGTAAGCATACAAGATAGGTGCAGCTTGACTTATCACTGAAGAATACACGTTCAAACCACCATGTGAGAACACTGTGTACTACCAGAAGTGCTACAGTGTAGAGAAGACACACAGTACCAAGTGTTGGTGAAGATAGGAGGCAGCTGGAACTCTGAAAATTGGAATAGCCATGTTGGAAATAGGTTTGACAGTATTTACAAAAGTTGAACATACCCAGTGAATCAGTGACTCTCTTCTTATGTGCACACCCAATAGAAGTACAAATATATGTGCATTGAAAGACATGTACAAGAATGTTTATAGCAGCTGTATTCATAATGATCCAAGCTGAAAACTTCACAAAAGCCCCTTAGCAGTCAGCTAGATAAATACTAGAATAGTGCAGTGAAGATTAATGAACTACAACTGCAATATAGCAATACAGATGAATCGCATAAACATATTTACATTAGTTATTCTTTGTTGTGGAACCAAGTACCACATATGTAGCAGCTTAAAACAATACACATTTACAATCTCACTTCCTTTGAGTCCTTTGCATCAGAGTTCTCATAGGCTACAATCAGGGTGGCCAGGGATAGGTTCTCATCCTAAGGCTCAACTGGAGAAGGGCCTCCAGTCATGGTCGTTGGCAGAAATCAGTTCCTGAGGACTGTTAAACTGAGGGCCTCCATGTTTTAGCTGGCTACTGGCCAGAGGCTACCCTCAGTCCTTGTCACATAGACCTCTCCACAATAATTGCTTACTTCATCAAAGCTAGCAAGCCAAGAAGGCAGTAGTATCTGCTAGGAAGCTGGAAGTCACAGTCATGCACAATCTAATCACAGAAGTGGCATTCTGTTACCTCTGCTATGTTCTATTGGCTAAAGCAAGTCACAGGTCCTGCCCGTGCTCCAGGGAGGAGATTAAGTAAGCATGTGCATTCCAGGAGGTGGGGGGCATTGGGGATTATCTCCTCACCATAATGTAAGCAAAGTTCAAAATGAGGCACAACTCCTAGAAATCAAAATAATGGTTATGCTTGAGGTAGTTAGTGACTAGAAGGAAGTCCAAAAAGGACCTTTGGAGTGCAAGTAGTTTTCTGTTTCTTGATCTGCATGCTGATTAATTGCAAAGGTATGTTCCATTTGCAAAAAGTCATCAAGCTGTGCACTCATGATCTGTGCACTTCAGTGTCTCTATGTTATAATCAATTAAACTTTTTAAAAATGATGCCCGGTTGCATCTCTACAGATGAGATTTACTTTGAGTGTTCTCTGTAAAACTTAATTTGCAGGTATAAAACCACAAAGACAAAGAACAGGAAAGGAGACAACAGCAATTGAGAGACCTCAAGTTTTGGAAGCAGATAAATGATGAATAAGTAGTAACCAATTTTGCAGGCTCCATTTCCTTTTAATATAACTGAAATCTAAACCTGAAAAGGGGAGAGAGTGGAAACTGAGTAACATATAAAGCACACCAATTCACATTGCAAAGCCCTGGAGAGGCTCAGGAATTGGGGGTTCTGATGTTTGTGAAGATAGGGTTATACCCCATGTAAATAGTCCTCCCCAACTACCCGTGCTGGAGGAGCTGGGCCAGAGAGGCACTGGATTGGGGTTTCTGTAGAGTAAGGGCCGGAACTGAAAACAGGAAGGTTAACTCAAAGTCCACACACTGAAAGTCCAGAGTGTCATTGGCTAAGCATACATGTCGAGTGGGAAATTAAGAGGATTCTTTTACAGAGGAACTGACCCACCAAAGAGAAAAGGCCCACGGGGCTGTTTGTGGATCCCCTGATGGAATGCCAGGAAATCCACCTAAAAGCGCTACCTGAACCCATTGATGTTCAGCAGTTTTGCCCACCGGTGGTTTCCAAACAGCATTCCAGTGCTTCCCTCTTCGGTATGATGGAGCAAAGGTCATCAGATGTTTGAGGAAAGACCAGAGCAGGGAAACTGAATGAAAAAAACAGGAGGAAATAAAAACTACACAATGATACTGGGGTGAGGGGAAAGATAACGGACTGCATCTATGCAACAATACAGGACATTTAGAAGAAAAGGAACAGAAACTAACGTATTCTTAGAAACTATTAACCAGGTTAAAAATAAAATCCAAAGAATATGTGGAAGATAAGATGGAGGAAAATCTACACCAAAATAGAAAAAAGTAAAAACTGGGAAAGAAAAGAAAATTGGAGGGTTGGCCTAGGAAATCCAATATATGAGTTGCTGGGGTTCTTGTCCCAGCAGCAAGGAGGGTTCAGGAATCTGGAAAAGGCACTGTGCGTAGATGACATAGGAATCCAGAGACTAATAAAGAGTCCGGAGACGAGATATAATTTTGAAAGGCATTGGGGGTCAGAGGACCTTCAGCTAAAGGAACTGAAGAGTGCCTCCTTGTCTAGGACCCTTGCTTTTAACACAATTTGTCCTAAGGCAAGGTGGAGATAATACACTTCAAAGGGTAAGGTTTCAAAGGGTACAGTAGCATTGTCAGTTTGGGGAATAGCCTACGGCTGTTCAGGTATTTGGCCAGTAGGAGGCAATAACATGTACGTTAAGATGCCCTTTGACTGTCTGGCAGCCACAACCAGTTTCCTATTCAGGTTTGGGGAAATGCCTTTAGCCATTCCCAACAGGTGACTACATGTATGACTCAACCCTGTTGAGTCCCCAAGTTTCATCAACCTTTTGATGAAACTCTTGAAATTATGACATGCTGGAATTGGTCTACAGCAATGAGTCATTGGTGATAGAGAAAGAAGAACAGAGTAAATGAAAGTGAGAGAATTGTCACAAAAAGGAATCAGGCCTACTGAGTACCCAGCACAGAAAATGAAAACGGACAACACCAAGGAACGGCATGAAATGTCAGAATATCGAAGTTAAGAGAGGATACATGTCTGTGGGTCTGGGGAAGAATACATACGAAAGATTAGAAATCAGAATGACAGCTGACTTAACTAAGAGCTGGAAGGTAATGGAGCAATGTCTTCAGAATTCCGGAGGAAAAGCATTTCTCACCTAGAGACTTGTAGCCAAAGGATCGGTGAAGTGTGGGATTAGGAGAGAGAGATACAGTTTCTCTAAATAGTTAGTGCTCCCCCTGTGGTCTTCCTCAGGAAGCTGTTCCTTGGAGCATGTGTCCCATCAGAACTAGCTGATTATCTAAGAAAGAAGAGGACATGGGAGCCAGGAGGCAGAGGAGCGGGGATTCACCAGAGGGAGGTGGGAGCAGCGTCCAAGGTGGCAGCTGCCCACCTAGGTCTGGAAAGCACCGTGTGGATTTGAAGAGGGGGATGTAGTTCCAGGAGAGATGTTGCCAAGAAGGAGAACACATAGCCCACCCCAGACTTTTAAAACATACGTGGCATGGCCGACCTACTCAGACGAGATCCAAGGTTATGTGAGAGGTTAGGGGTCAGTCGGAAACAGATAGAAAATTGGGAAAGTGGTTCACAACGGAAGAGGCAGTTATTCAGTCCCAGGAAAACAAACTGTGCAAGAAAAAACACTTCCTGCACCTGTAAACTGTTGGAAAGATAAGAATGAGGATTGTGGGGCTGGTGAGTGGGGTAAAAGAATGTCATGTTTTGCCCTGGCTGGTTTGGTTCAATGGGTAGAGCATCAGCCTGTGGACTGAAGGGTCCCAGGTTTGATTCCAGCCAAGGGCCCATGCTTAGGTTGTGGGCTTGATCCCCAGAAGGGGGCATGCAGGAGGCAGTCGATCCATGATTCTCTGTCATCATTAATGTTTCTCTCTCTCTCTCTCCCTCTCCCTTCCTCTCTAAAATCAATAAAAAGAAGAAGAAGAAGAATGTTACGTTTTCATAGTCTCTAGTAGGAAGTTATTGTAGAAACATCTCTTAGAACAGTTTGGACTGTCGCTAGTTGTGCATGAGAATTACCGAGAGTGTTAGCTAGAACACAGGTTCCTGGGCCCTACCCTCAGACTCTTTGGTTCTGTGTGTCTGGTATGGTTCTAAGAATCTGCATTTATAACAAATTCCAGGGTCTACACTCAGAAAACCAGAGATACAGAAAAGTGAAGGGAAAATTCCAGGAAAAAAAAACAAAAAAACATCCCACAGTTCAAAGTGTTTGTGTAGTAGGAATGGAGAAGGTGATATAAACAATTGCTGTTTCATTTATAAATCTTGTTAGTACTTTTGATATTTTAAACTACAATTGACCCTTGAACACAACATGGTTTGAACTGCACCAGTCTACTTATATGCGTATTTTTTTAAATTAATATAGGGGAGAACCGAAGATGGCGGCATAGGTCAGATGAAAACCAGTGTTTTCCATCCCCAGATGCATGGTGCCAACTATGCATTGTTCTATAGCGTTTTATAGAAATGCTATATATATTCTTGCCAGTCTGAATATTGGGTGGATTTTGGTATCCATGGGGATCCTGGAACCAAGCCCCAGTGGAAACCAAGGGACTGTAATTAAGTTTTGAGGGAGTCAAGTTATGTGCAGATTTTTAACTGCACGGTGGTTGGCACCCCTAACCCCCATGTTCAAGGGTCAAATGTATGACCTTGTACTATATGTTTTGATATTAAGTTTATCTGAAACCGAAATAGATGCTATATCCTTGCACCTAAGTTTATGCTCTTCACTTACAACAGAGACTTTTGCAAAGCCTATATATTTTTACTTTTTTAATTGAATTAAATTTTTTATTAATCCTCACCTGAGGATATGTTTTCATTCATTTTTAGAGAGAGAGAGAGAAATATTGATCTGTTGCCTCTTGTACACTCCGACCTGGGATTGAATCCACAACCTAGGTATGTGTCCTGACCAGGAATCGAACCTGCAACCCTTTTGGCACACCCACACCTGGTGACATTCAAACCAACTGAGCCACCCAGCCAGGGCCAGGGCCATATACTTTATTTTTCACATAGCTCTAACAAAACGTACTGACTGGTATAGGAACTTGGACAGCCACCTGATACTATGTAAAGAAGCACAGAACGGCCCACTGGGTTTTTCCTGAGCAGGTTCTGTCATGCTCAGCACAGTACTGTTCTTGGTATTCATAATAATAACTGACTCATTAAGAAATGGGCAAGTGTCTGTTTGGTATATTTTATTCAAGGAAGTAGGAGACGAGGATATCTTTAGATTTCATTTCAAGATGAAATATGCATTAGTTATCTAGAAAATTCCCTTCTGTGGAATACCTCATTGCTAAATTAAGTATTACACAGTCATTTAGGTCTGTTACTTTATTTTATATCAATATGTTTTTATTGATTTCAGAGAGAGAGAGAGAGAGAGAGAGAGAGAGAAACATCAATGATGAGAGACAATCATTGATTTGCTGCCTCCTGCACGCCCTATACTAGGAATGGAGCCCGCAACCCGGGTATGTGCCCTGACTGGGAATTGAACCGTGAGCTCCTGGTTCATAGTTTGACATTCAACCACTGAGCCACGCCAGCTGCTAGCTCTGTTATTTACTCTCAGCATGCTCCACATGGCACGAGTGGAGAAATGGGTGTTGTTTCAATCTCAAAGGGTTTAATTGAATAACTCATTCTTTCTTCCTTTCAGCTCTGCTCCAACTGTGAGCGGAGAACCCATCTTGAAGCAGAAGTGTTTACTGACAACGGAGCTCTAAGGGATTGCCTCCTCCTCGCCTGTACCTGGAATGCCCAGCACCCTCCCACAGTCCGCCCTGGAATCAGTTCTGCTGAATGTGTTGGATTCAGGAGTTTGCCCTGTACTTGTTGGTAAAACAAGTTTGCCTAGATTTGACTTCAGTTCCATGAAAAAACAACTACGTGTTTTGTCTGCCTGGAAGAGTTTAATCACACTGCGTGTTTCCTCAGATGAGGTGCCTGGTCTTTTACTTTTAGTTTTCGAAGTTTTAAATTCCCAAAGCAAGGGAATGGCGTTCCCTATGGTTTGCTTCAAGCTCTTGGCCCCACCTAGAGGCTGTAATTGTTCACAATGCTTCCTAACGAGGCAGCCTCTGGTGTCAGGGTGAGTGTCCCTCGCCTGTTAGAGAGCTTGCACTTTTCTCTGCATTACCCGGAAGTCAGGGGTTTAGGAACGTAATGAGGATATTATGTAGGTAGGTGCAGTGCTAGCTTTCTTTCTCTTTTTAACGATTATTACAGTGCTAAAGAGCAGTTTAGAATACAGAGGGTTTCCAAATGTTGCCCATATTTTTGAATTCTTACTGGACTGGCTTCTTAGTTACATCAAGGTAAGACAAACCTTGAGGAGAACTACAGAGAAATCAATAGCCCGTCATTTTCAGCTCGGCCTTCCCACAGGAAGCAGTCATGCACCACAGGTTTCCTGTAAGTGTTCAGCCGGGAAAGGGGAGGGTGGGTGAAAGTCACCCTGGGCGTGTCCTCCTTCCTCACTCCTCTTCCTGGGCCCACAGACTCGGTGAGGAGGGAGCACAGACGCTCCGGGCTGGCCTCCACGCAGGTACCTACTGAGCTCTAAGGGATTGTGTATGCAATTCAGTGCTCATGTGCGCTGCTCAGCATAGAGGAGCGTCCAGTTTAGATCTTTAAACTCCTGGTGTAGGCTGTCCTGAGCCATTCGTGTGCTCAGGGGAACACACCAGCGTCTGGAAAGCTCAGGAACTCAGATGTGTGCTGTTTCCCACCGAGCCAAGCAGTAGAGATTGGAAACCACTTTGAACAAAGCAGCTCTGCTGAAGAAAAGAAAGTTCCCCTCCTGCCGCCTGCCTCCCCTTAGCCTTTCCGCTCAGCTTGTGAATCTCATTGTGGAGCTCTTGCCAGTTCTTAATTGTAAGACAAACTGCAGGGCCCCTAGGGCAGGGGCTTGCCCAGGACACGGCCTGGCCCTCAGCGCTTCAGGTCCGACAACCCTGGATGCGCTCACTGAGAGCTTGGAAGGCCCACAGTTCCGTCCAGCTTGTACAGTAGCACCATCCTCACTTTTAACTTTCTAGTATTTAGGGATTATGGTGATGTTGTTGAAAATATTCTGTAGCCTTTGTGTGGTCAGGCACCTGTATGCTTGCCAGTCTGAATAGTGATAGGGACTTTCTTAAAATTGATGTGAATCTCAAACTAAAAGGACATTTGGTCTCGTCCTGACATGAGGTGTTAACATGGAAATGACTGCT
The DNA here is from genome assembly GCF_000327345.1 of Myotis davidii. Classification (NCBI taxonomy): domain Eukaryota; kingdom Metazoa; phylum Chordata; class Mammalia; order Chiroptera; family Vespertilionidae; genus Myotis; species Myotis davidii. Next base: position 2,289,277 of record NW_006295062.1, read on the forward strand.
TTTTAAAAAAATCCTCACTCAAGGATATTCTTTTTCATTGATTTTTAGAGAGAGTGGAAGGAAGAGGGAGAGACAGAGAGAAACACCATGTGAGAGAGACACACTGATTACTTGCCGCTGGCATACCTCGGATTAGGGCCAAGAATCAAACCCCAGGACCCCTCAGTCCACAGGCCGATGCTCTATCCACTGAGCCAAACCAGCTAGGGCTGGAAATGAGTGCTTTAATGAGGGTTTAGCCCTGACCAGTTAGGCACCTGCCCGCTACACCTCTCCTGTCCTAGCTGCTGCGGGTGCCTTCCAGAGCCCTGTTAACACTCATCTTGTTCTGCTCATCTGGGGATGGAGGAGGAGGGCCGGCTGCGGGTATCTGTGACGTGTCAGAGAGGGAGCGGGAGGTCAGTCTCTGAGGAGAGAAGCCGTGTGAGGGAGTAGAGGATGCTAGCAGAGAGATCTGCGATGGCACTGGGTAAGAAGGCGCTGGTTCCTGGGGTGGTAACGGGGGCAGCTGTGGTGGCTCTACAAGCTGGTGACCTCGGGGGCACAGCCCTCATTCCAAAGGTTAAAATCCACATCTAAGTCATCTGATGAACTGAATCAAGGCCGCATCCTCAGATGAGGGGAAGTGGCCCTGCTCACTGTTGAGAATGACTGAGCCGGGCAGGAAGTCTCTGAATGGAGATGAGGTTCCATGCAGCACAGCGCAGCTGGAATGCAGCAGGCGCACGAATGCGCTGGGAGCAGTGAGAACACCTCTGAACAGCGGAGAGCTCGTTTCCGTGAGCCCCCAGCTACAGAGCTGTTCGCTTCCTCCTCTGGAGGGCGTGGGTGGATGTTTAGCTGAGATGACGGACCCAGATGCAAAAAGCAACAGAAGGCTCTTTAGCCCAGGCTCAGCTGCGCCGTGGTCACTTCCTTTCCGGTTTCCAGGCCAGGTTGGCTCTGCTGGCTCCCTCGGGGTAGCAGGATAGAGCTTGTGCCTGAGCGGGGTCTGGCGGGTGTAGATGTGATGGCGCTGTTGTCCCCTTGCCGTGGCCTCATTGGCCTGTGAGTGTTGCTGTCACTGCTACCTAACGCTTTGCTGTGCACTGCCCTGGGGACACTTCCCTCGGTCCCTGCAGTGGCCTGTGTGCTGCTGGCCGTGGGGGAGCAGGAAGGGCAAGAGCCTCAAATCAGTGGATGCCAGCCCTGGTGGGAGGGCGAATGCCGGTGAGGAGGAGGGTGTAGGTTTCGGAGTTGTGCCCTGGCCCCTTCTGCGGAGCCTGGGCGGGAGCGTCCGGTCTCCTCCTGCTGCTCAGTGGTGTTGCCTGTGTCCAGGGATGGCTGGTGGTCCTTTCTTTCCTGCCCTTCTGGAGACACTGCTGAACAGAGAAAGGTTGGTCTCCTTAGATCCTGATAAATTCAGACGGTCCCTAGCAGCTTTCCCGAGACTTTATGATGCTTTAAGAAAAATTGTGTTTAGAAATACTTTTGCAGTCGGCTAACTGTTGGTCTTCTTTTGCACGATCACGATGTTCTGTGGACAATTCAGGAGGACAGCTGGGTCGGAGCTTGACTTAGCTGCTCGGTTCCGACTAGCACCCTCCTCTGCCTTCTTGCCTAGATGAGCCCTGTCAGAGCAGAGTGCCCGCAGGCTTCGGGGCGCTGAGGCGGTGAGGGTCTGGGGAAGCCATCTCTTGTCTCCTCGCCCAGAGAGGCTGAGCAGGCCTCCTGTAGAAGCAGCGGCAGCTAGTTCTTCCTGCGAGGCCATGGAAGTGCCCGGGCATGTGTGTTCCGGGGCAGTTCACTTACAAGCTCAGGTGCGAGTCCTGATTCAAGCTTTGTGGTTGGTAGACCGGCTCCGTGGGAGGCGGGCAGGTGTGCACAAGCCTGCATCACCTGTCATGGGGGCACCGGGCATTCCAGACCTGGGCCTCTTCACTCCCACGCAGACAGGATGTGGTCTTGGGCCTCCGGCTCTGGGAGCCTTTGGAGCAGCCGCCAGTTTCCCGTTAATCTTGCCCTCAGCCTCTAGCTGC
>NW_006295062.1:2291409-2293488 GCF_000327345.1 Myotis davidii
TTCTGTTTTATTTGTTCTTTTCTCCTCAAAAATGTAAACACACTGATCAGAAGAAAGTTGGAAGCTTTCCCTGCTCTCAGCCAGGAAATGCAAATGTGTGAGGACTGGAAAGGCGCCGCCCCTGCGTGTGCGTGGGTGGTGCGTGTGGGAGGAGGGGTGGCTCCTCACCCCGAGGCTGAGCGGAAGCATCACTCCCGGGACCTGCAGGGAGGGGCCTGATCTCCCTCCTGGGGGGACAGAAGCTGTCGCCTCACTAACCACTGTTTACTTCTCATGTGGGAAGCTTTGCGGTCGCTTTGCGGGTGGACTTTGTTTTCTGTCGGGTGCACTGTTCATTCACGCGTCCGCGGTTTTGTATGTGAGAAACACTGCACTGAACTCGTGTGTGTGCTGAGATGACAGCTGTAGATGTGACCACAAATAAAGCTTTCGAGAAACACTTCCGTTTTCTGAGCCGCCTCTGTGCCCTGGGAGCGAACCGACCCGCGGGCGTTCTCTCTCTCGCAGCAGCCCGAGGTCCGAGCGCAGCTCAGGGGACGCGAGGATGGACACAGCGCACGGCTCCTGGCGTTCATTTCAGGGTCTGGTGCGCCTCTGGGAGCAGAGGAAGGAGGAAGGGTGAGGACCTGGGTCACAGCACACGCTGGAGGCACAGCGGCCGCCCAGGGCGGGGCGGGAGCAGCTCAGCTCTGCCACTGAGCAGCCCTGAGACCAGTCAGTCCCCACCGCCTCCGCAGGGGAGCCGGTGAGCGCAGCCTCTCGCAGGGGAGGAGAGGACCCCGTCTCCTTCCTCAGCCCAGCGGCTTCCCTGTGTGCACGTGGCACCACCCCAGGGAAGACGTGCTGGGCAGTGCCCGGCTGCTGAGAAAGTCTCCTCCCCCCCGCCCCCTTCCCGCCTGGAGCGCAGGGAGAGGCAGGAGCCCGGCTCAGCCGCTGTGCTGGGAGCTGCCCCCAAAGGGATAAGCAACCAAAGCCGCTCCAACTTAAGCAACACAACTCCCTGGGCAGATACGGGGACTCTGCACCAGCAGGAAGCGGGGGACAGCGGGAGTGAAGGGGGGAGAGAGGACTCCATCTGGACTTCGACTGGCACCTTGACTGTGTGCCCACACCGTGGCCTCAGGGTAGGGCACCCAAGGCCAAGGGTCCAAAGGGAAGGGAATGGGCTACCAAACCACAGATGATCCCAGCCTCCCCACAGGACGGGTCAGTGGTCAGACCAAGAAAAGGCAGGAGGGGCAGAGGCAGCTCAGGCGGGAGCCCGAGGAAGGGAACTCGGGTGGGTTGTGGCACTGACCTGTCTTAGGGTGACCTACCCCAGGAGACATTCAGCCCAGCTGTGCTTGGGTTCTGACTCCATCAGAGGCCTAGCAGGGGCAGAGCAGCCCCTCCCACAGCAGGGTCGCCCCTGCCGTGTGCCCTGGGGTGCTCCCACCCTCTGTCTCCAGGCTGGCTGGCGCTGGCAGGCTAGGCACTGAGGCCGTTGGGCGGAAATAGATTTTCAAGATGACCCGGTCCCAGCTCCTGCGTGTGATGGTCAGGAAGCCGGAGCATCTAGGCCAGGGGCAGGCGTTCAGGTCGGGCTTCCAGGACATCACTGCTCTGCTCAGCCACTGCCCTCAGCTGCTGACCGTGGCTTCCTGGGTCAGGTTACCACGAGGGCAGTCACATTTCCTGCTGCGCAGGGCCTGTCCTCCCTGGGTCCAGAACTCCCACAGGAGCAGCTCATTCATTTCACAGCTTGGATCTGGAAGACCCGCATGGTTCTGAGTCCTCCGCATCTCCAGAGGTCCCAGGTATACAGCCTCTCCTCTTCCCTGGGCGGCAGCCAGCATTCCCCACCTCACAGCGGTCTCTCCACATCCACCCAATTCCGAGTCCCTCTTGTCCCATCCCACCTAGAGCACCGAGGAACCGTGAACTGTGAGCAGGCGGCCAGGTGTTTGTGGAACATCCCCCCTGCCCAGGGCACTAGCTCTCGAGGGGCTTGGCACTGGTTCTTTTTTTATTTCTATACACAAGACTTTATTTTCCCATTTAAAGAAATAATCACGTTTTACATTAGATCCTTGGACCTTA
>NW_006295062.1:2293747-2304073 GCF_000327345.1 Myotis davidii
CTCGAAGAAAACATAGGCAGCAAAAGGCCAGATGCGGGAAGCCATCTATTGTCAATGCTATCTTGAGAGTGCACCAAGGAACTAGGAAGGCTGATGAATCTTGAGCTTTAGCAGGGCTAAAAGCTATGCACTAATTGTTCTGTGTTGAGATGGCAGTGACTCGAAGCAATTTCCTGACCTAATAGCCTCAAAGTAAATGTTTACTGGACCTGACTGATCTTTCCTGATCTTTATTGGCCTTAGAGACGGTCTGCTACCTGTTTGCCGTGCTTTACTGAGGGCAAGATGTGTATCTAAAACTGAACAAAAAGCAGATAACGCCAGGTTTCAGGGTGCTTCTCCAAGACAGAGCCTCCACCTGGGCCCCCATGCCTTCTAAATTTGTATTTCTTGTCTAGTGTTTTCATTTGTGCATAGTCCCCTTCTTCAGATCCTGAACTCCTGCTACAAAAGGTTGCGGCACAACAGTTTTAGATGTGTTCTTACTGAAGCACAAGAATGTCCAGACCCATCCCGGTAGAGCCCTGTCCATCAGCCTCTCCGCTTTGACCTTGTAAACGGGGGTGAGACCAACCCTGCCTCCTGGTGTGGTGAAGGCTGCATGAGCTGATCTGCAGTCCCTGTCTCCAGCCCCTGTCTCTGCCTGGACCCTCCTAGCACCACTGGGACATCACACAAGCACCTCAGACTCCACCAGCCCCCCAACACACCCAAACTGCTGCTTTTTGGCGGTCCTGACCGGGATGGGTTGTCCGCCTACGCTCAACTTGTCTCCCCCGTGGCCACTCCATCTTCAAGCCCTGAGTCTCCCTCTGCACTGCTTTCTCATTTCTGCACCTAAACCAAAGCTGTGTTGCATGTGCCTGGGGCTCCTGCAGCTGCCTTCTGGGGGTGTCCCCATGTCGGTCATGGCTCCATTTCCCACAGTGGCTAGAAGCGAGGTCACGCTCCTCTGCACTGGGACCTCCCATTGCCCTGGGAGCAGAATCCACATTCCTGCCAGCTCCCAGGACTGGCCAGTGGCTGTGCTGCTTCCACATCTTAGGGGCCGGCCTGGCTCTCCTGCCTAGGCCTTCCCTCCTCCTGCCCTGGCTGAGGGCCCACATCACCCTCCACCTCCTCAGAGGTCCCTGTGTGCACCCAGTATCAGTCCATTCCCAGTCGCCACCTTTGTCAGGTGCTTGGTCACTGTCCTCCCGATCATAAAAGCTAGTCCTCGTTACGTCTGGGGCACCCAGCACACTGCCTGGCATGCAGTGGAGCTCAAGTATTTGCCGAGTGAATGCTGAATTGATTAGGCAGCCACTCTGTTCCACAGACCTGCCAGGCCTTTAATTTTGGTTTCTCATCTCCCCTTCCCACACTGCTGTGGCCTGGCCACCACGGGGGCTGGACCAAGGGTGTGTCTGACTCTACTGCCTGGATTCACATCCCAAACCTCAGGCCTCACACAGCAACCAAGTGTCCTGGTTTCCCCGTGACCAAGAGGGTTCCTGGGACCTGGGACTTTCAGTGCTGAGACCAGGATGGTCCAGCACCCAGGCACACCTTCTATTCACAGACCCCCATCACCCGTTTGCTGCATCTCTGCGTTATTCTAGTGACTTCACATTTATCTTTACACTAGAGGCCCAGCACACGAAATCGTGCGGGTAGGATCTCTAGGGCATAGCCTCCTACGATCAGGACCATCTTCTGCCTGTTCGCCAGTCCCCAGGCCAAATGCTGCCGCTAGGCTGTCAGGCGGTTGGGATCACCAGCTCATCCCTGGCTGCTCGGGGACCTCAGGCCTGCAGGAAAGCAGGTGCCTCCACGCACGTGCACCAGGCCAGCTGCTGATGGAACATGCTGCCCGCTCAGAGCTGTTCACATGGGCACCGCGGCCGCCGCTGCTGCTGCCACTGCTGCTGGGGCTTTAGGCGCTGATGGAAGCTGCAGGGTGCGCCTGCGACCTACCCGCCCCAGTGTGAGCAGCCCGAACAGGCAGTGCGCTCACCCCTGTGGAAGCCTGCCCAGCCCTGGCCGCCCAGACCCTGCTCTCCTGCCTCAGCTCTCTGGGAAGCACTTCTGCCTTCTGCCACTTGATTCTGGGAGTGTCATTGCTCACCAGGACATGTAGGTTATCTCCTGTTACTAAGACTAGAGGCCCGGTGCACAAAATTCATGCACAGGTAGTTTTCCTTGGCTTGGCCTGTGATCAGGGCTGATCAGGATCTCCGGCTGCCAGCCAGGGCCTTTCTTCATTCTGCGCCACCCCCTGGTGGTCAGTTCCCATCATAGTGAGCGATCGAACTCCTGGTTGAACTCCTGAGGGGACACTTTGCATATTAGCCTTTTAAATATATAAACTAGAGGCTCAGTGCACGAGATTCGTGCACTGGGGGGTGGGGGTCCCTCAGCCTGATCTGTGCCCTCTTGCAGTCCGGGACCTCTCAGGGGATGTCCACCTGCCGGCTTAGGCCCTCTGTAGCACCCACTGGCCTTGAAATCACCACCACCATGTCCTCAGACACCACAGGGGGCGCTGCAGCACTGACACTGCAGGTCCAGCTGGAAGGACAATTCTCTGCTCCTGAGTTGCTTCCAGTTTGCAGGGGAGCAGCCCCTGGAGGTGGTGGGGCCCCTGAGAAAGTGAGAGACAATGTCATGGAATTAGGTATTGTCCCCAATGTGCCAGGTGGAGTTTATCCCCTTTAGGGAGAGGTAAACCAACTCTCTGGGTCCCTCCTCACCTGGAAGAGGAAGCTCTCAAGACAGGATCGTCCCTGGGTCCTGGAGGCCTTCACTGTCCCTTCCTCCAGCCACTGGGCAGGGCCCTCGGCACCAGGCACTGCACCTTGATTTATGCAGCCAAGACTCGGGGTTGTGCCTCTAGCCTCTGTCTTCTCTCTACCATCTGGAGCCAGCTTGGCGGCTCTGCCTCTCCATGAGGTCTCCCCCGGGGCCCCTCCCCACACCTCCAGTCCTGGCTCTCCTTCCCAATCTCCCAAGGGGCTGCCCTGGTTTGAGTTTAGATGGGGTGGTCTGTGGGGCATCAGACCCCTCAAGCTTCCTTCCCGTGGAGACAGACACTGGGCCACGCCCACCACAGTCTCTCCAGCAGATAACAGCGAGTCTAGTCACAGGCTGGTTTTTTAAAACAGAAGGGGCTTTTTAAAAATATATATATATTGATTTTTTACAGAGAGGAAGGGAGAGGGATAGAGAGTTAGAAACATCGATGAGAGAGAAACATCGATCAGCTGCCTCCTGCACACCTCCTACTGGGGATGTGCCCACAACCAAGGTACATGCCCTTGACCAGAATCGAACCTGGGACCTTTCAGTCCACAGGCCGACGCTCAATCCACTGAGCCAGACAGGCTAGGGCAAAACAGAAGGGGCTTTAAACACTTTCTTACAAAGTATATGATGCGCACCGAGACATGCACAAGCAGAAGGGCACAGCCTAGTGCCTTTTATCAAGCAAACGCTCCTGTAACCACATCACACCTCAAGAAATAGAATGTTATTGGTTATTCCAGACCTTCCCCGGGGTCCCCCTCCCAGACCCTCCACTGTGCATGATCTCATCTGAGTGGCAGAGAGAGTCCTGCGCAGGGAGGGGACCCCCAAGCCCCAAGACAGTGGCCTGTGTGGCAGCGAGGCAGCAAGCGGCTCTGAGGTCACCGTTCTGCGGGAAAGCTGAGACTGGCCCAGCCTGTGAGTCAGTTGTGTCCACAGACAGGTCACGCTGGAGGCCCAGCTGGGACCAGGTTTGGAGAGAAGCTGCGTGAGTCCCACCAGCCCCACCCGCTGCTGTGGGTGCCATGCTACCCCCAAGAGCAGGCCGCTGGGGTGTGGTTTTGGACAAATTACTTTTCCAGTGAGGATGGAACAGGCCCGTCCATGTTCTCCGGCCAAGGAGAGTTTCACAATGCCGAGCTGGGCGTGGCTGGCAATGACATCGGTGCAGTTGCTGGAGCTGGAAGAGCTGGCTGCACTAACTAGGGGTGACACAACCCACAGGAAGCCCAAAGTTTGCGTCCAGTCAGTCCTTAGTGGCTGCACTAACTGCCCCTTTGGGAGGGAAATTGAAATGTCTTTGCCCTTCACTATACTTGAGGCTGCTCTGTTGTATCCATTAGAGGTACTTTCCATTCAGATAGAACATTTCAGAAATACCTGTGTTAGAACCGAATACGTAAGATGGGCCGACCTTGTAATGAAATTCTTTTGCCATGAAATGACATCATCATAAAATTACCACAGCAAGCTAGACCCCAGCTTTCCAGAACCAAGATTTCCACCTTCACTGCTAGGTCACCAGGCCCAATCCAGGCCCAGAGCAAGGGGAGGCCTTGCCCAGATCACCGAAATGGTGGCTTCCTCCCAGGGCCTGGGGGCAGTTGATTGAGCCCAGCTCTAGGCTATGGGAACTGAGGAGGATGGGGAGAAAGACGCCTCCAGGCCCTCTGGGGTGATTGACGGGTAGACCTTGGAACAGCGCCAGAGGGGAGAAGATGCTGTACCTGCAGGGAAGTCCCGCCACCACCCCTGTTTTAGTTTTAGCCATTGGGGAAGGCTGGGTGGCCAAGGGCATGCCCTTCATTCTGGATAGACTTCGGGGGGACGGGGGAGGATCCAGCGGGTTAACAAACCAGTGTGACTGGACTCTAGTTTCTCTGAGAGCGAGGCCAGTAGCCCTCATCCCTGCCGACTGGCTGTGACTCACCCAGAGGACTGACAACGTGTTGTGCATGTCTGTGCTAACCTGTCTGGGTGATGTGCGGAGCTCATTTCTATTTCATCTAACTCGGAACTTAGAATGGCATCAATACAAAATGCTACCAGCCCAACTAACAAGCCTCCGATGTCTGGGCAAAAGATCATAGTTGAAACACGATAGACTGCCCAAGTCAAACATTTTCTTGGGGAAATTAGGACATTTGAAAGCAGCTACGGTATGTATGCTGGGGTAGCCATATGCACACGTGCTCAGAAAAGACAAGCTTTCACCTTGGGCTGATCCCTAAAGTTAGAACCCATTTTTCAGTGTAAATGGAGACCCTAGCACAGAGCCACTCTGCAAAGACTGGAAGAAGTTTTTAAAAGGTTTTTTTTTCTGTGTTTTTGTTTATTTGCTTGCTTTTTGGTTGGTTTTGCTTTGGTGTATGGCATTCAAAAAATTTTTTGTCAAAAAACACTAACTGAACACAAGTGACTATACCCAACAAGAAATACAGTCTTTATCATAATAGTTTGAAAAAGTTACTAAACAAATAGACAATTATAATCTCCAATAACTAAAAATCCAGCATACCCTGCAGCAAACCCTGGGGAAAGATAGAGAATTTGATTTCTAGAGTTACTACAGTATAATATTCAACTGTCTAGTTTTCAACAAAGAATCCCGTCATACAAAGAATCAGGAAAGTATGGTCTATTCAAATAAACAAAATATATCAACAGAACATCTCCGAGGATGTCTGAACAACAAAATAGTAGACAAAGATTTAAAACAATTGTCTTAAATATGCTCAAAGAGCTCAAGTAAAACATGGACAAAAAACTAAATGAAGTTAGGAAAATAATGTATGAACAAAGTGAAAATATCAATACAGTGATGGAAATTACAAAAAGAAACTGAACAGAATATCTGGAGTTGAAAATACAATAAATGAAATGAAAAATTCACTAGAGTGGTTCAACAAGCAGGTGGAAAAAAGAATCAGTGAACTTTAAGGTACAACAATTGATATTGAGTTTGAGGAATAGCAAGAAAAAAGAATGAAGAAAAGTGAACACATTTTAAGGGAGTTGTGGTACATTAGAGAGCAAACCAACATATGCAGAGTTCCATAAGAAAAAGAGAGAGAAAGGGGCAGAAAGAATATTTGAATAAATAATGGCTGAAAATGCCCCAACTTCAATGAAATCATAAATCTACAAATCTGAAAAGCTCAACAAACTCCAAGTAGGATGAATTCAAAGAGACCAAAGCCAAGACACATTGTAATCAAATGGCTGACAGCCAAAGACAAAGAGAGAATGTTGAATGCAGCAATAGAGGCAATTATGCAACAGGATCCTCAATAAGATTAACAGGCAATATTTTATCAGAAACCATAGAAGCTAGAAGATAATGGGATTTCATATTTAATGTGTTGAAAGAAAAACTTTTAACTAAGAAGTCTATATCTGGAAAAACTGCTCTTTGAAAATGAGGACGAAATTAAGATATTCCCAGAAAAATGAAAGCTGAGGGAATTAATTACCACTAGAGCTTTCCTACAATAAATGCTAAAGGAGGTCTTAAGGTTAAAATGAAAAGATACTAGACAGTAGCCCAAAACCATTTTAAGAAATAAAGGCCTCTGGTACAGATAAATCTATGGGCAAATATAAAAGCAGGTATTATCTAGGGCGGGGGGAAAAATGGACACATATGTAATACCCTTTGTAATAAAAAATTTAAAAAAATCAGGTATTATTATAATTTTGATTTGTAACTTGAATTTTTATTTCCTACAGGATTTAAAAGACAAATGTAAAAAGTAGTTATAAATTAATATTATTAGGCACCCATTGTATACTCATGTAATTATGGCAACAACATAAAAGAGAATGAAGCTATGTAAGAGCAGAGGTTTTATATGCCATTGAAGTTAAGTTGGTTTCAATTGAGAATAGATTGTTATAAATATAGGATATTAAATGTTATCAATGGTAACCACAAAGAAACGATCTAAAAAACATGCAAAAAAGAAGAAGGAAGAAAGGAAGGAAGGAAGGAAGGAAATGAGATGGAATCAAATAGTTCACTACAAATAATCAACTAAACTCAAAATAAAGGAGCAATGGAGAAAATTAGGGACAAAATATATAAGATGTACTGAAAAGAAATAGCAAAATGGCAGAAGTAATTCCTACTTTATCAGTAGTTGCTTTAAATGTATACAGCTTCAACTTTCCAGTCAAAAGGCAGAGTAACAGAATAAATTTTAAAAACAAGCACAATTCAACTATATGCTAGATGCAAATAGATTCAAATTAACTTTATGGATAAATTATTCCATACAAATAGTTACCAAAAGAGAACGATGGTGGTTATATTAGTATTAGACAAAAGTAGACTTTTAAAGTGAAAAAACTGGTACAAGAGACAAAGATTGACATTATACATTGATAAAAAGGTCAATGCATCAAGAAGCTACAATTATAAACATATACATACCTAGCAACAGAGCCAAAAAAATAAAATATATGAAAAATTGAAGGGAGAAATGGGCAGTTCTACAATAATAACTGCAGACTTCAATACACCAGAAGAGAGCGAGAAGGGGCCAAAAGAATTCTTAAAGAAATAGTGACTGAAAATGTCAAAAATGAATAGAACATCTGGACAGGAGATCAATATGGAAGAGAAAACTTGAACAGACTGTGAGCCAGCTGGACCCCACAGACAGACATCTATACAACACTCTACCCAACAACAGCCGATGAAGCATTCTTCTTAAGTGCACATGGGATGTGTGTACCATTCTCCTGGGCATACCATATATTAGGCAGCAATGTGGATACCATCCTCCTGGGTATATCACATATTAGGTGACAAAACAAGTCTCAATAAATTTAAAAAGATTGAAAACATACAAAGTATCTTCTACTTCCACAATGGACCAAAGAACTCAATAAAAGAAGAAAAATGGAAAAATTCACAATATGGGGAAATTAAACAATACATGCTTAAACAAGCAATGGTTGAAAAAGAAATTACAAGTGAAATTTAAAAATGAAAAGAAAAATACAAACTACAACACATGTCTCAGGCAGCAAAACAGTACTCTGAAAAAAAATGTATAGCTGTAAATACCTACATTTTAAAAGAAGAAAGAGATCACGTTAATAATCTAACTTTACACCGTAAGACACTAGAAAAAGAAGAGAAAACTAAACCCACAGATTTGGGAAAGGAGTAAACAATAAAGATTAGAACAAATATAAATAAAATTAAGAATAAAAAAACAAGAGAGAATTAATAAACCAAAAGTTCATTCTTTGAAAGACCAACAAAATTGATAACAAACTTGAACCAGACTAAGAAACAAAGAGAGAAGACATAACTAAAATCAGAAATGAAAGTGGAAATATTACCGCCAACCTAACAGAAATAAAAATGATAAGAGAATGCTCTGAACTACTGTATGCCAACAAACTGAATGGCTTAGATAAAATGGAAAAATGACTAAAAAAAACCCCACAATTTATCAAAATTGAATCATAAAAAATCAGATAAATTTGAATAGACCTGTAACTAGTAAAGAAAGTGAATTAACAATCAAAAACCTCCCAAAAAAGAAAAGCCGAGGACCAAGGCATCACTGGTGAATTTATACACAATATTTAAAAAAGAATTAATGCTGCTCTTTCTCAAACTCTTAAAAAAAATATAGCAGGTATCAGCTCCTAACTCATTCCATGAGACTAATGTTACCCTGACACCAAACAGATAAAGATATCACAAGAAAAGAAAATTAAAGACCAATATCCCTTATGAATACAGATATAAAAATCCTCTTAAAATACCAGCAAACTGAAACCAACAGCATATTTAAAAATTATACCCCACAAAAAAAAAAAAAACTATACCCCATGACCAAGTGGGGTTTATTCCAGGAACATAATGGTGGTTCAACATAAAAAAAAAAAATCAATGTAATTTGACACATTAATAGAACGAAGGAAAAAAACACATGATCATTTCAATTGATGCAAAAAGGCATTAGACAAAATCCAACACCCTTTCATGATGAAAACACTCAGAAAACTGGAATTATAAGGGAATTCCCACAACATAATAAAGCCATATAAGAATAACCACAGCTAACATCATACTTGATGGTTCAAGGCTAAAAATTTCCTCTACGATCAGGAGCAAGACAAGGATACCAGTTTCACCACTGATATTCAACAATATACTGAAAGTTCTTGCCAGAGAAATTAGATAAAAAGAAATGAGCAGCATCCAAATTGAATTGGAAGAAGTAAAACTATCTCTATTTGCAGATGACATAATCCCATAGATAGAAAATCCCAAGTATTCACAAGAAAGCTACAAAAGCTAACAGTGAATTCAGCAAAGTTATAGGGTATAAGATCATGATACAGCAAATGCACTGTGATTCTATAAACTTGCAAAAACAATCCAAAACAAATATTAACAAGACAATTCAATTTATAATAGCATCTAAAGAAATAAAGTACCTAGGAATAAATTTAAGCAAGAAGGTAAAAAACGTCTACACTGCAAACGAAAAACAATCTGTCGGAGGTGTTAAAGAAGGCCTGAATCAGCGGAAAGATATACTCATGCGTAAGGAGACTTAATACTATTGAAATGTTAATGCTAGCCAGAGCTCTACAAATTCAACACAATCCCTGACAAAATTGCACCCTCCCTTTTTTTCCAGAAATGGAAAATTTATAAGGAATTACAAGGGACCCCAAGTAGCCAAAACAGTTTTGAAATAAAAAGACAAAAGTCATAGGATTCACACTTACTGATTTTAAACTTACCACAAAGTGACAGTAATCAAAACAGTATGGTACTGGTATAAGGGTAAACATATTTACAATTCAATCAAATAGAACTGAGAGTCCAGAAATAAACCCACAAATCTATGGCCAATTGATATTTGGCAAGGATGCCAAGAACATTCAGTGGGAAGGGACAGTCTCTTAAACAATTGAGGCTGGGACAACCGGATTCCTACCTGCAAAAGAGTGAAACTGAATCTCAATCTCATAGTATGCACAAAAATCTACTCAGAATGGGTCAGGGACCTAAATATAATAACTAAACCATAAAACTCCAAAGAGAAAATTTAGGTGTATGTCTTCACGACCTTGGATTTAGCAATGGCGGTTTATATATGACTCCAAAAGCATGGGCAAACAAAAGAAAAAGAGAATTAAACTTCATCACAATTAAAAACTTTTGTGCAGCAAAGGACATTGTCAACAGAGTGAAAAGTAAAACTACAGAATGGGCTGAAAATTACATACTTGCCAATCACATAACTGATAGATTAATATTCAGAATGTGTGAAGAAGTAAAAACCTAACCCAATTTAAAAACAGGCAAAGGACTTGAACAGACATTCCTCTAAAGAAAACACAAATATCCAATGAGCGCATTAACAGATGTCCAGTATCTTCATTGTAAGGAAAGCAATAAAAAATACAAAAAGACACCATCTACTCTGAGGGCCATTTTAAAAAGCGTTGGCACGGACGTGGAGAAAATGGAAATTTCAAAATGGTGCACCCACTAGGGAAGAGAGT
>NW_006295062.1:2304124-2306755 GCF_000327345.1 Myotis davidii
ATACAGCCAGGTGTTCCCCTGCTGGGCATGTATGTGCACAAAGGAATTGAAAACAGGGACTTGAAGAGATACTTATGCACCAGGCTCATTGCAGCAGTACTTACAACCCAAATGTCCACTGACGGGTGGATGAACAAAATATGGTCTAAGCATACAATTATGTAAAATTCAGCCAGAAACAGGAGTGAAATTCTGATAAATGCTACACCATAGAGGAACCTTGAAAACATGCTTAAGTAAAATAAGCCAGACACAAAAGGATAAATATTTTATGATTTCATTTATCTGAACTATCTAAAGTTCAAATTCATAGAGACAGGAAGTAGAATTGAGGTTCCTGGGGGTTGGCGGAGAAGGGAATGGGGGTGACGGCTGATGGCTGGAATTGCAGTTTGGGATGATGACAGGATTTTGGAAATGGATAGTGTTGACTTTCACACAACAGCATGAAATTGTACCCTTAAAAATGGTTAAAGTGGGAAAATGTATGTTCTATAAATTTTTAAAAAATCTTTATTTTTGAAAGTATTACAGGAAGAGGGAAGCAGAAAAAGCTCTGGTAGAAAATTGAAGTCCTTGCTGAACTCATGGAGAGAAAGAAATGAGTTTTCATGCACAGCACCCAGAGCGATGTGGGGGAGCCAGATGCTGTAACCTCACTACCCCAGGCCTTCACCACCCTATTGTCTGTGTCCAGCAGACAGTCTGAGCTGAGCACCCAGCTGAGGGCAGCGTCTACTGCAACCCTGTGAATGAGCCATCTTATCTAATAAAGAGGGAATATGCAAATTGACCATCATGCCATAACAGTCAAGATGGCTGCACCCACAGCGGAGGCTGAGTTCCCGTAATGAGCCTTAACGAGCAATCAGCAGGGATCTGAGGCTGCGTGGCACTGGGCCAGGGCAGGGGTGCACCCCCTGCCTGGTGGGGCTTGACAAGGGACCTCAGGCTGTGTCCCCCGTTCTGGTGCTGGGCTGGGGGACCTGAGGCTGCGCCCCTCGCCCAGCAGGGCTTGACAAGGGTGGGGCTGGTTGGGTCTGGCTCTCGCCCAATGGGGGTGGGGCTGGCTGGGTCTGGGTCTCATGCGATTTTGAAGTGCCACAGGTGTGTGCGGGGACTTGACTCTGGGTTCTGCAGCGTGCCCCAGACTCTGACAGGAGGAAGATTTTCATATACATTTTACCAATTTTCTTTCATCTCTGACACTTCTATTATAGAGAAAGGGCAAATAGCAATATTAAAATATGTCCTCTAATTAATCTTTCAACGTACACGGATTTTGTGCACCGGGCCACTAGTCTTCAAATAACTGCAGTCCCAACCCACAGCTTTCTGTGACTGCATGAGCCTCTAAATGAGAGCGACCCTGCTGAGACTTCCCAAACTCCTGACCACAAATCATGAGCACATGATTGTTTTATACTCCCCTCCCACCCACCCCCTCCCCCCAAAAAAAGAAAGGAAGGAAGAGGGAAGCAGAAAAAGCTCTGGTAGAAAATTGAAGTCCTTCCTGAACTCATGGAGAGAAAGAAATGAGTTTTCATGCACAGCACCCAGAGCGATGTGGGGGAGCCAGATGCTGTCGAGGCAATTGGGGTAAGTGTGGGGAGCCTTTCCAGGGAGCTGGAGGGCACCGTGGGGGCAGGGGAGATGCCCTCAGGCTGAGGCTGAGGGATGGAAGGGGATTGCTGTAATAGAGACTTCCCTCTGGCACATCAGGGTTGCTATAGACCTGGGCCCATGGGCGGCACTGGAGGGACTGAGTAATCTGGGTTCTGGAGGCTGGGGGCCACCCAGGAAGTGCTGCAGGGCAGCGTCCACCCAAAGGACTGGCCTGCTTCCCGGCTGCAGGGGGGGCTTTCGGCCTGTGGCCCACGGTGACCCTGCCCGTGGGATGGAAGTCAGTCCACGGAGTCACAGGCGGCAGCAGGAAAGAGCTCGCTGACCCCGAGGGACTTGATTGCCAGGACACCTGTGGCTCTGCTTCCCCTTCAAGGTCCCCCTCGGCCACCACTTTCCTGGCACCTAAGCCCAACCAGCACAGAAGCACAGAGCATGTCCCTAAGCGAGGGGTGCAGCAGTCCCCTTAGGGGCATGTGGGGTGGCAGGGACTGCCCCCCGTCCCCAACCCTTCCCAGCTGAGGCTGGAGGAGGCAGCACCCTGCAGGTCCTGGCCTCCCGGAGCTGCTGGGATGAGAGCACCACTGAGAAAACAAGGCCGTGGGCCCTGAGGGCCACGGTGTGTGTCCCCTCTGCAGAGGAAAAGCGCAGGGAGGGAGGTGTGGGGTGGAGAGTGGCACGGAGACAGGCAGCCAGGGCGCCCGGGAAGAGTGGGCTGCCCCTTCCGGCGGCTCCACAGTGGTCAGAGGGCCTGCCCAGGCCTCGGCCGAGAGCGGCCCGCCTGGTGGGAAGGTCTGTGTCGCCCTGGCCAGGCCTCGGTGTGGGAGTGGGAGGCCTAGGGCACACTGAGGGCGCTGGTTTGGTCTGTCGCTGCGTCGGGGAACCAAACTCTCAGGGGCCTCTGGGTCCCTGCTTTGGACCCGTGCCCGCTGCAGCTCCCGCCTCCCTCCGACCAGGGCCACACGCTCCGGAGGTTCTGGCTGTGCCCAGCACATGTGTGCATAGCTC
>NW_006295062.1:2306829-2319700 GCF_000327345.1 Myotis davidii
ACTCCTGCCGAGGGCGTCGGGGTGCTTCTCACACCCTGGCCCGACCTCCCGGCCGCGGTGCCAGCTGCCCAGTGTCTTCCCCCGGGCAGGAAGGAGGTGCCTGAGAGCCGCACCCCTCCTGCTCCCTCTGTCTCCCTCCCCTGCGCGGGACACAGTGGTGGCCCGGCCCCAGGGGAGGTCCCGCCCTGGAAGGAGACAGACGTGGTTCCGTGGTTCCGCCGCAGCGCTAGGAGATGGGGAGGCCAGTGACCTCACCCATTCCAGGCGGCAGGAGCGGCCAGGAAGGCTTCCCGGAGGTGGTGCCAAGCTGACACTTCGGAAGGAGCTGGACCTTCTGACCTTCAGTGGGACCCAGCAGAGGGGGTGCTGGGCTGGGCGCGCAGGTTCACCCTGGGCCTCGGGGGCTCAGCCCAACTCTGCAAACTGCGGTCAATAGCAAGAGGGCGAGGCTGGTGAGAACCTGGAGGCGGAGCTTCAGGCGGCTCCTCCCTCTGCGCCTGGTCCCTGTCCCTCATCCCTTTGTTTCTCTTGCCCTAACTGATGTATCCGCAAAAATTCCGCTATGAGAGATGTCTGAGATTTTACTGCCGATGGTTTCTTCTAAGATTTTTATGGTTTCATGTGTTGCATTTAAGTCTTGTATGCATTTTGACTTTATTCTTGTGTGTGGTGTAAGTTGGTGGTCTGGTTTCATTTTTGTGCATGTGTCTGTCCAGTTTTCCCAACACTATTTATTGAAGAGACTGTCTTGACTCCATTGTATGCACTTGCCCCCTTTGTCAAATATTAATGGGCCGTAATGGTGTGGTTTAATTTCTGGGGTCTCTGTTCTGTTCCATTGATCTATATGCCTGTTCTTGTGCTAGTACCAGGCTGTTTTGGTAATAATGTCTTTGTAGTACAATTTAGTATTGTGATCCCTCCAACTTTGTTCTTCTTTCTCAAGATTGCTGCAGCTTGCTCTAACCGGTTTGGCTCAGTGGATAGAGTGTCAGCCTGCGGACTCAAGGGTCCCAGGTTCGATTTCGGTCGGGGGCATGTACCTTGGCTGCGGGAGCATCCCCAATAGGGAGTGTGCAGGAGGCAGCTGGTCGATGTTTCTCTCTCATCAATGTTTCTAGCTCTCTATCCTTCTCCCTTCCTCTCTGTAAAAAAATCAATAAAATATATTTTTTTAAGATCTTAATTCTTCCAATCCCCATGAAGATGGTATACATTTCTATTTGTTTGTATCTTCCTCTATTTCTTTTTTCAATGTCTTATAGTTTTCCAAGTACAGGTCTTTTGCCTCCTTGGTTAAGTTTATTCCTAGGTATCTTATTTTTTTGTTGTTGCAATGGTGAATAGTATTTTTTTGTTGTTGTTTCTCTTTCTGGGAGTTCATTATTGCTGTATAAAATGCCTTTGATTTCTGGATATTGATTTTGTATTCTGCTACCTTATCGAATTCATTTACTAAGTCTAATAGTTTTCTGATGGAGTCTTTAGGGTTTTCTGCATACAATATCATGTCATCTGTGAACAATGACAGTTTTACCTCCCCCTTTCCAATTTGGATGCCTTTTATCTCTTCTTGTCTGATTGCTCTGACGAGGATTCCAATACCATGTTGAATAAGAGTGGTGAAAGCTGACATTCTTGTCTTGTTCCTGTTCCTACGGGAAACACTTGTAATTTTTGACTATTGAATATGACATTGGCTGTAGGTTTGTCATATATGGCCTTTATTATATTGAAATATGTTTCCTTTATTCCCACTTTGCTGGGAGTTTTTTTTTTTATCAATAAATGGGTGCTGGATTTTATCAAATTCTTTTTCTGTATCTATTGATATGATCACATAATTTTTATCCTTCATTTTATTTATGTGATGTAGCATGTTAATTGGTTTGTGGATATTTAACTAACCTTGCATCCCTGGAATAAATGCCACTTGATCTTTTTTAAAAAATATCTTTTTACTGATTTCAAAGAGGAAGGGAGAGGGAGAGGTTTCTAGGAATTTGTCCATTTTGCCCAGCTTGTCCAGTTTGTTGGCATATAGTTGTTCATAGTATTTGCTTACAATCCTTTGTATTTCTGTGGTGTCCATTGTTATATAGCCTCTTTCATTTCTGATTTTACTTATTTGGGTCCTCTCTCTTTTTTTCTTAATGAGCCTGGCTAGGGGTTCATCAATCTTGTTCATCTGTTCAAAGAACCAGTTCTTGGATTCATTGATTTAAATATATATATATAATTTTATTTTTTAATTGATTTCAGAGAGGAAGGGAGAGAAAGATAGAAATGTCAGTGATGAGAGAGAATCCTTGATTGGCTGCTTCTTGCATGCAGTTCCCTGGGGATCAAGTCTGCAACCTGGGCATGTGCCCTTGACCAGAACCCGGGACCATCAGTCCGTAGGTCAATACTCTATCCATTGAGCCAAAGTGGCTAGGGCTTATTGATCTTTTGTACGGTGTTTTTTAGTCTCTGTGTCATTTATTTCCACTCTGATCTTTATTATTTCATTCCTTCTACTTCCTCTGGGCTTTTCTTGTTTGTTTGTTTGCTTTTTTGTTGTTGTTGTTGTTGTTGTTTTCTAATTCATTTAGTTGTAAGGTTAGGTGGCTTATTAGTCCTTTTACTTGTTTCTTGAGGTAGGCCTGTAGTGCTATGAACTTCCCTCTCAGGACTGCTTACGCTGTGTCCCATAGGTTTTGGGTGATTGTTTGTTCATTTTCATTTGTTTCCAGGAAGTTTTTAACTTCTTGCTTGATCACATTGGTAACCCATTCATTGTTTAATAACATGCTATTTATCCTCCATGTATTTGAGTAGTTTTATGAGGTTTTTGTTTTTTTTTATTGTTGTTGATTTCTAACTTCATGCCATTGTGATCTGAGAAGATGCTTGGTATGCTATCAATCTTCTTGAATTGGTATAGACTTGTTTTGTTCTAACATGTGGTCTATCTTTGAGAATGTTCCATGTGCACTTGAGAAGAATGTATACTCTGTTGCTTTGGGATGAAATGTACTGTAACTATTAGTTAGATCCATCTGATCTAGTGTGTCATTTAAAGCCTCTGTTTCCTTCTTGATATTTTTTCCCTTTGGTCTGGAAGGTCTACCCAGGAATGTTAGAGGGTTTTAAAGTCCCCTACTATGACTATATTGCTGTCAATCTCTCCCTTAAAGTCCATCAAGAGTTATTTTAAAGTATTTGGCTGCTCCTATCTTGGGTGCATATCTGTTTACAAGGGTTATATTTTCTTGGTGAATCATTCCCTTTAGTAAGATTCTTTCATTTGGGGGTTGTTCTTTGTCTCTCCATTTCTTTGTCTGTTTGTACTTGCTTCTGTGTATTAGGTAGAACTGTTATGTCTCCCAGTGTTTGTGACTGCTCTTATGTAGAAAGTGTCTTGAGGGGTCCAGTGGTGCAGTCTCTTTGTTCACCTGAGCTGGATGCTCTAGGAGTGCCCCTTGTGTGCATTATCTGGGCTCTCCTGTTGTAACTGGGAATTGATTGTCGATGTCCCATTTGTGGGAGTGATCTCCCCTCTGACTTGCTGACAGTGAGGCTCAACCCCAACATCCTCATGCCAGCTGTTACATAGGTGCTGACAGAACAGAACAAGACACCACAGGACCAAACCAAAAACACCATCAAAATCAAGCCACACAATGCAACAACAACAACAGGAAAGACTAAGAAGGAAATAGAAGAGAAAATAAAGCAAAGAAAAAATAGAAAGAATACTATAGATGCGTGACGAAAGACTTAGGGAGAATATAAAGAAAAGTGGAGAAAGATGAAAAAATGGCTATATGGAAGCAAGGAGGAAACTAAAAGAACTAGTATAGAAAGAAAAAAAGAAAGGGAAACAGAAAATAAATGAATAATAATTAATTTAATACATAGTAGTAATGGATATATTAAGATATAGATAGAAAAGTAAAATGGAAAAATGAGGAAAAAAGAGAAAAATAAAATAATAAAAATTAATAATAACAATAAGAAGTGAGAAAAGGAGAAAAAAATCAAAGGAAAAAGAGAAAAAGAAAAAAAGGGGAAAACAAATAACAACAACAACAAAAAGCCACACACACACACACATACACACACACACACACACACACACACACGCCAAAAGACAAAACCATACATATTCACACTCAAACATCTTTGGGTCCACTATCTGTGAGGTTTGCTGGATTTTGCCCTGATGTTGTTGAATCTGGTCCCTTGGTGTGTCTATCCTTGGCCTCCTGGGAGCTTCCTGGTGCAGGTGAATGTGAGTCACTGTCCCTTCCTGGCCCTGGGCAACCTGACTGAGGTCCAATAAGTTGAAGCCCCTAGTAGTCCTGGGACTCCTTAGCCCAGAGGCTGGGTCTGCCTCCAGTCTCATGCCTTGATTGTCCCTGTTCTGAGCTGTTCTCCCTCCCCCCACGGAGCTGGGCTCTGCTAGCGTGTCCTGGCCTTGGTCGGGATGGTTTGAACAGACTCGTGTTGGGGATGGTGCCAGTAGCTTGTAGCAGGGACTTCCTCTCCTTCGAATGCCTCAGCTCTGCCTGGTTTGCTGGCAGCTCCTCTCTGTCACCTGCAGGGGCACAGATTTCCTGCCCTGGACTGTTCCCCTTTGCCTCAGGTCGCTGCAGTCGGGTCAGAAGCAGCTGTTTTGCAGGTGGGAAGGAGGGGACCTTCCCTGTCTGCCAGGTGGGCAGGGCTGATCGTCCTTCCTGGATCTACTGTCCAGCCCCTTTCCTGCTCACCAGCATTAGTTCCCCCGAGAAACAGCGGGCCTGCAGATTCAATGCTGGTTGTGTCCTCAGACCCCTCCCTGAGCTCCACTGTGTGGCCCTTCCCGCAGAGGAGGTCCGGGGCTGCATGATGGCGGGTGCTAGCGCTGCTCTACCCAGAGACTTCAGCCCAGGCTCCCACTGCTGCACCCACTCCGGGGTCTCCACAGCCAGGGCCCCGCACCTCCTCTGGTCCCAGGCCTCCCATCTCGCCTACAGATCGGCAGCCTCTTCTGTCTGTCAGGTCCTCAGTTCAAAAGGCTGCATCCACCTCCCAGCCTTCAGCGCAGCTCCTGCCCTGAGCCCTGGCAGTGGAGCCGAGCAGCTAGGCTCTCGGGCGGCGGTGGCAGCGCAGTAGCGGTGGCAAGAGTTCTGCTGGGTTAGTGGTGGTTGCACAGCCGTGGCACAGCGCCCAGGCTGGGTCCCCGTCCGGTGTTTGGGATCAGGCTGGGTGCGTACCAGGCACATGGAGTTCCTGCCAATGTCTGTTGTATGGGGTCTGGGTTGAGATCTCTGTGGGCACTTGGGGTCCGGGTGGGGTACACATGGGTTTGGGCCCAGGTCACTATGAGCCCAGGTGGTGAGGCGGGCCCCTAACTGCTGCCACTCCCCACAGCCTCCTCCCAAGAAGGCCTTTGTAAACCCTTCAAGATGGTGTGGTCTCTTAGCCAGCGGTAATCGCTGTTAGATGAGGTCCTGAAGGTGGGGCCCCCAGGATGGGGATAGTGCCCTTATAAGAAGAGACACCCGAGAGCTTGCTCCCTCTCTCTCTTTGCCTGTGAGGGCGCAGTGAGAGGTGGCCTCTGCAAGCCAGGGAGAGAGCACAGACACATCCGGCTATGCTGGCACCTGATCATGCCTTCCAGCCCCAACTGTGAGACTAGGTTTGCTTGGTTTGAGTCACCCAGTTTGTGGCATTTTTTTGGCAGGCTGAGCTGATTGACTGAGTGTTTTTGGCACATGGCTGCCTGTTATTTCCCCTTGTGGAGTGGGGCTTGCACCTTCTGTCCTGGGCCTTTCCCTCCCACAGACCCCCGGGGCTGCGGGGGCGGTGCCATTAGGCAAGGTAACCTGCACACCCTGTCTGAAATGCCCCTTCTCACTGCTCAGGCTCCTCAAGCAGGGATCCTTGTCGCTGGGACTCAGGGACATCCTAGGCGAGGTGCTGCCTCCCACTCCTGGATTCTGCCTGAAGCCTCTTGGGATGATGGTGGCCATCAGAGGTGACCCCAGACGGGATTCCAACCCTGTAGGACCCCCTGAGCTGGGGCTTGGGTCGAGAGGTGTCCACAGCCCTGATGTGCCAGCTCTCGGGCGGGTGCTTGACGTGTTTAGAGCCTCTGTGAGTCACAGCGTGCACCCCTGGGTGGGGCAGAGTCCGGCCTGGTCCTCAGGGTAAACAGGAGACCAGGCTCAGGTGCCTTGTCCAAGGGGACAAGAGCCGGTCAGGGACGAAGGACGCAGTGGAGACTGAGCAGAGCCGGATGGAAGGGCAAGCCAGGCCTTGAGTGGAGAAAGGACCTCAGTTGGTGTTCACACAACTACTAGTAAAACAGGACCGCCCCACCCCCACCAGGGAGTCCTGGCATTAAACTTGCTGGATGGTGGGAAGTCAAGTTTGGGGGGACAGGTCAGGGCAGCCCTGCTGGGTATCAGCACTGGCCTGGGGCCATGGCCACAAACAGGGGGGCGGAGCAGACCTTGTTCTCATTGGTGGCTGGTCACCCAGTGTGTGTATGTGTGGTGGGGGCAGGCAGGAAACTGGCTTCCTGGAAAGGTACGCTCAGACGGTGCACAAGTCTTTGAACTTCCCACACCACTCGCTGCCCTTGGTGAAAGCCTGGAAGGGCCGGGTCAAATGCCAGAGTGGCCGAGAGGGGCGGGACTCCAGCCAGAACGCCCTCTAGTCTAGGGAGCTGCGCAGGCGGAGGTGGGGCCTGAGGAGGGTCAGTGTGGAGGAGGAGGGTGGGGTGGTCCTTGTCCAGGAGGGCAGGCCCCTTACAGGACAAGCAGGGGTGTGGGGTGGGACAAGAGGAGTGATAGACCATGTGAGCCCAGATTGTGCACAGGAGCGTGGCTGATGCCCCAGGAGGAAGCATGAGGCCCTGGGGGTCTGGCTGTGGCTGAGGCCTCCGCACAGGGTGAGAGGATGGTGACAGGGGCAGGGAAGTGCGGCGGCAGAGGGCCTGGGAGGGGAGCCATGGAGCTCTGAGCTGCTGTCATGGAGGCTTTAAAACCACTTCCCCACTCTGCCCCTCTGACGCATTTAACAAACAGGACATCCTGAGGACGGAGCGAGGTTGGCCAGTGAGCTTAGGGGAGCACTGTCCATCCCTACTTCCTCTTGGCAGCCAGGGCCAACCGCCGGCCAGCACCCCCCCTTCAGGACTTAGGGAAAACAGTGCTGCTGCTACAAAGTGGAAGGAGGTGATGGCCAGAGTCCAGGAGACCTCTTTGTTCCAGGTGAACTCAGAGAGACAGACACCCGCAGGCAGCAAAGGGCTCCGGGACCAGGAACCAAGGTGCGAGTTACCCCACTGGGTTAAATGACCCACCCACCCAATGGGCGTGTCCTCTGCTGGACAGTGGGCGTGGCTTCTCTCAGAGGAGAGAAGCCATCCTGTGATCAAGGACTGTGGTCTATTATTTTTTCTTCCCTGCTGTCATGTGGATTTTAACATATTTCATTCAATTTTAATTTTCTTTCCTCTCTTCCCCCTCCCCCCTCTATAACACAGGGCAGTAGTGCCCTAAGTTTTGGTCACAGGAGTTCTTTAACACTCTTAAAAATTGTTGAGGGCCTCAATGAGCTTCTGTTTAAGTGAGTTATATCAACATTTACCACAGTAGAAATTAAAGCCAATAACTTTTAAAAATGTATTACCTCATTTAAAAACAATCATTACATATTCACTTTATATAAAATTTAAAATAACCAAATGTTCAAAAACAAAAGCCGTGAGTGGAAGAGTGGCATCGGTCTGCATCGCTGCGAAGCTTTAATGTCTGGCTGCTAGACGGGGCTGCACTCTCTGGTCTGCCTGTCTTCGCCCTGCTGCAGTATGTTGTCTTGGTTGGAAAATACAAAGCAAGTCAGCTCCTGCCAGAGTGTAGCTGGGGAGGACTTTGCGGACTCCGGGGGTCCTTGGACCGCACTGGAGGGATGCTGTGGTAGTTGGCTCTACTGCACACTTTCTGGAATACAGAGAGAGGACCATGGCAAAACCAGAGGAGGCGACACCTCTGAATATCCTAGGCTAAGAGTTGGATGAAGCAGTTGATGAAGCAGCTCGGATTGTCTCCCTTCTCCCGTCAGAAGGGACAGGCCTGCTGTGTCGCGGGGCCAGTGGTAGCACACTAGGTGGGCCAAGATTTTCGACGTGTGACATGGGAAGAATGTACATCAGACAGCCAAGGGACTCGGCGTAGCGCACTCCATCATGGTCTGTGGTCACCCAGCATCTGGACGCCCCTCCTTTTTGGGCAAGTCCTCTGCTGAGCACGTTCCGGCAGAGTCCTGCCTTCTCCTGGAGCCACAGACGCCAGATCACCTCTCCCCGCGCGCGGGAAGCTGCAGAATGAATGCATTCCCGAGGCTTCCCCGTCATGTCCCCCTTCCTGGATCCTTAACGTGGCGAGACAACTGAGGAATAACTGGCAGTGGGGTGACACCGGGGCACTTACTATTCAGGTGGTGGTGTCATGTGGCATCCTCACCAATGTCCCCGAGGGACAGCCTCACCTGGTTTCCTGGGGCATGTCTCTCATCCCTGTGCTGAGCAAGGCCCCAGACGTCCTGTCAGTCTGAGCCATGGATCCTCCCGACAGCTTACTTCAGCTGGGCATGCTTGTGCCATCCAGACCCCTGGGGAGGGCTGGCTGAGGCCTGCCTCCTTCCTCATTTAGGGTGCTGCCCGGCCTGTCCAGACTGCTTCTTCCGTTCCCAGGGGCATCTCTGCCCAGCTGGTGTCCCTGTGCCCGGCCTTGCCCTTTCTAAGGCATCCTGCAAGCCCTCCATCCTGCAAGCCCTGGGTGCAGTACCGTCATGAAACTGGTGTGCTGCCTCCTGTACCCTTCCAGTCCACAAAGGGGTCTGAATGCAGGCTCTTCCTTATCTCATTTCAAATCTATCCTGTGCCCCACAGCTACTCTTCTAATGATTATTACAATACGAAACAATTAACTTCCAAAATTATAGAATGCTTCTAAAACAGAGGGGAAAAATCATTCATAACCGACCACAAATTTTCTTTTTCACCTTTAAAACCATCTTGGAACATCTGTGCAGACTGTGACTGTCCCTTGGGTGTGCGCTGGCCCGCTCCACTGAGGCTGGTTGGCCTTGGCCTTGTGCTTTGGCCGACAGAGCATGCACACTAGACACACACCTGTGAGCAGGGGCTGCACTTCTGCTTGCAGGCTTTGGCTTGGCCTCTTGTGCTTCTGCTGAGAAAGAGCATGCCCCAAAGAATGCTACTCCTTTGCCTGGGACCCAGACTGGAAAAAGGGATGCCTTGTGGAGACCTAGGTCAGACCCACAGCCTGTAGTGTAACCGCTGCAGCCAACCTGCAGACCTGAGAGTGAGTTTGCCACTGTGGGCCACTGAGATTTTTGAGGATATTTTTCCGCAAAATATGACTAACACATAGTCATAATACAAATATAACGAGTACAGGAGGAACCAGTTACCGAATTTGACACACGCTAAATACTGTGAACAGTCAGAGGTGCATGGCAATTAGGTAAATCCCCAGGCACAGCTGAGACTGTTAATTTGCAGACTAAACAACTTTCTATACTCCATCACTCCCAGGTGACTTAATGGTCCTGAAGCAGGAAAGGTCTGACGGGGAATGACCCTGCTGGGTGAGAAAGCTTGTAATTACCCTCAGGCACAGGCTCTCCAACAGGAAGCCACCTTGGGGTAGAGCAGGTAAGGCAGGTCAGGTCAGGAGAGATTGTTCCAGGTCCCAACCAGCCCCTGGCCTGACACTGTGGCCAGGGACTGGGAATCCACTGCTGCCCCAAGTCTGCCCTCCGATCCCTCCAGAAAGCTGCTCCTCCTTACCGAGGTCCATGTCGGAGGTAATACTTGGAGGGGCAATCGGGACTGGGGTCCTGACAACAAAGATGGGACTGAAGTTTCAGGTGAAGTGAGATCACCCCCAGGGCAGCAGCATCCTTCTGGGCATTTTGCACACCCTGCTCTTGGCCTATGACCTCCCACAGGCCGGCTGCCGCTGCCTGATGGGCCCTACCTTCTTGTCACTTTTCACTGTATTCTTTGTGCAGGTGGCAGCCAGATTTGAATTGCTCTCCACACTATCTGCACTTCCTAACACCAGAGTAGGTAGGCAGGTCCTCAATGAACATTTGAAAAAATGGATGAATGAATCCTCGCTTACGCAATGTTAGATCCACTGCTGCTCAGGCCTGCTCCCCAGTGACAGCTGGTGTGGACGGACAGCATGTCATGCAGGTGGCCTTGGCTCAGTCCCAGCTGAGTGAACTGAGCTGGCACCTCAGGCTCTCAGGTCCCTGGGTCCCAGGGTTGGCTCCTGTAGCGAGCATGTCCCCTCACCAGGTAACTTATTTACATAATTCACAAGAAGCCCAATTTAGATTTTACTAAGTTGCTAATAAAAGTGAATTTCCTCCAGTCTTCGCCCCAGTAGTATTATCAATACTCATTTTTATTTTAACCTCCTTCTGAAAGTATTTACTTGTTCTCAGTCAGAAGAACATTACTCTCCCAGGAACTGGCTTTTGCCTTCTGATTCTCTGGCACATCACCAGCACTTAACAGAAATAGTATTCTGTCTTCAAACCTGAAAAATTATTTCCCTGTTGCTGACAGATCAAAAAAACTTGGACCTTAAAATAATACTGTGATCCTGTTGGCCATTTCTGGTTAAAGCCACTGTCTCAAGCTTCCAATGACAAGCAATACTTTACATTATGGTCAATATTTAATACTGTAAACTTCTTAGAAATGGACCAACCACTTGCTTACTTCAGGTGTTTCTGAACAGATGTTACTACCTGTGTGGGAAAATTCAAGGTGCTAATTAAGTGTCACTTCATGATCTGGTACCAAAGGATGGTGGCTCCTTCTGAGAGAGAACTGAAAAGTGCAGACTGGGTCACCTAACACTTGAGCATTAAGATCCTTGGGATTTTAAACCCCTATATTCATGCCTAGTACTTCCATAGCTCCTACACTGGGTACATATTAATGGTTTAAGCAAGCTTTAAGATTATCGGAATAGACATGTATCTTCAAAAATAAACTTAAAAAATACTTTAACATAATACTTGTTGTACTGCATAGAACTAGAATTCAACATATTATAGTGCTAAAATAGTCATATAAATATCATATATGCATGGACTCACTGCATTAAAATAACTCACCTAGTAGGTTATCAAAGACTAGTATCAGTAAAGCCCAAAGAAGAACCATTTTAACAGTAGGAACACTAAAAATACCAACTACCAAGTTTATAAACAGGTAATGGGAGAGAGAAGTCTTTACATTTGCTTTCAATTATGTCACAACAGGCACAATCTGAAATACAATTTTAGGCTAGCAGTGTACAAAAATACTCCTTATAACGATACTTTTGATAGGTGTAGTACCACTTTAAAAAAGCCTTAGCTGTGTAATTATCCCATTTGAGGACCTACTAAAACAATTTAACTGACTGCTCCCAGTTAGCTCTTTAAGCATCAATCTGGGAAGCAAGTTTTCTCACACGTCACACACCAAGCACATCGCCATCTATTCACATAACCCCCTACCCAGGGCATACACTGACGAGTCACCGATAGGCTCAATCTCCAAAGCAGGAGACCACGGTGTTTGGAGCTGTTCTCAGTTCCAGGATCGGGATGGATGAAAAAGAGGCAAAAGTAAGTAGACTCTGGGTGTGTTATGTATGGTTTCTGCTGATTTAGGGACGCTCCCACAGGTGAGTTTAATCTGGCATATCAATATTTAACTTGGGGGGTGGGGGAACATACTTTCCAGGGCTCTGGGTTATCACTACCCTGGCTTTCTTCCCAAATATTGGAGCAATTTTAGGCGCATCTGGAACCGATGTTTCTTCAGCATCTTCACTGTCTTCATGATGCAGATCATAGGAAATGTTCCCGTATTCTCTCAAAAACGGGAAAATTTCAAGCAGAAACTGACAGAAATCTCTGCGAATACCAAACCACCAGTGGTTGCCCCCTTTTCGCCTGAAGGTGGTGGCCATCAGAGTGATTAAGGACAGCCAGAGGGGGACGAATATGGAGATGTAGGAGAACGTATTGTGGCCATCCAGTCTGTGAACCAGCAGGACCTCAAAGGTGAGCAAGGGCACGACGATGGTGATCCAGCTGATGGCCATGGTCACGTGCGTCCTCCGCTGCTCGGCCACCACGTCCAGGGAGCGCAGGAACAGGAGGGACCAGACGATGTAATAGAGGACGACCAGGCAGAGGAAGGACATGAGGATCCAGAGGGGCACGAACACCACCAGCCACGGCCAGTGGATGATCCTGTCCAGCCGCAGGGCGATGAAGATGAACTGCAGGATGTTGACGGAGCACAGGATCTCCAGCTCCAGGGACCGATCGTGTCGGAAGCCCCACACGCAGGCCGCCACGGACACGGGGGAGACGAAGAAGAGCGGCATGAAGACCAGCAGCCAGAAGTGGGTCCCCCTCTCCACCCGGTCGCAGACCAGGACTTCGAACATGAGCAGCAGCAGGTGGATGCCCACGGCGATCAGCATAGCCTTGAACTCCACGCAGGTCTCGCCCTCGGTGCGGTAGCGAGGGTTTCGGGCCCAAACGCCCGCACCCACGGAGGCGCCCGCCATGACCAGGAGCTTCCACAGCCAGATGGGGGCGAAGACGGCCCAGTAGCTCCACTGGATGACGCCATCCAGGCGGAGGGGCAGCAGCACCGAGAAGAGCAGCAGGCAGGCGTAGATCAGGAACTTACTCGGGTTGAAGTCCTGGAACAGGCCCCGGGGGTTCATGGCGAGGCCCCTGCTCGCTCCCGGGCCTGCCGCTCAGCCCCGCTCGGCAGACGCCGAGT
>NW_006295062.1:2320203-2320835 GCF_000327345.1 Myotis davidii
CCCGGAGCCCTGGCACCGGGGGAGGGGGGGACTGTGCCTGCAGCGGTGGCTTCCAGGGCAGCACTCCATTTGGTGCGGCAGCAGGGGTTTCTCGGGCTGAGGCCGGGCGCCCGGGCCGCAGCGGTGCTGCTCCCTGCCCCTTGGCACCCAGACGCGGAAGGGGGGTGCTGGGGAAGGTGCAGGCCCTGCATCGCCCCCGGTAGAGCAGGTGCTTGCTGCCTTAGGTCACCAGCAGGCAGGACTCGTTCAGGGCTCTTGCCTTTATGCCCCTAATCCTCATTTTGACATATTTGGCCTTGCCCCAGTTTCATTCTCACAGAACAAGGTTGGGGAAATCTCTGGACCAGAGGTCAAGAAATTTGGGTTCTAGTTCAGGTCTTGCCACTCAACCAGCTGAGAAACCTGGGCCTCAGTTTCTTGGGCGGCCCGAGTGGCCTCTAAGGTCTGTGATGTGGAGAGGCCCCCTCTGGCCAGCACACGGACCCTGGAGGACTCCTCCTCTTCCCCACTCTTCCCCTGCTCACGGGAGCCCTGGTTGCTCGTCCTTCCTGCCTGTCAGCCGCCACCCACCCGTGCAGCCCATCCCCGGCAGGGTATGGAATGCCAGCTCTCAGCAGTGGGCTCTGAGGGGG
>NW_006295062.1:2321275-2342667 GCF_000327345.1 Myotis davidii
CTCGGTCCTTCCTGCCTGTCAGCCGCCCCCCCCCCTGCAGCCCATCCCCGGCAGGGGATGGGATGCCAGCTCTCAGCAGTGGGGTCTGAGGGGGGCGGCCATCAGAGGAAGCAGAGGCATCTGGTGGCAGGGTCTCCATGGGGAACAGGGAGGGCTTCCCGAGAGAGAAGGGTGGGCCTGGGTCCAGACCTAGGAGCTGGCTTCCCCTGGCTGGCATCTGCGGGATGTTCGGAAGCCTGGTGTGGGGTGGACAGGCCCAGCCCTCAGATCTCCCACAACGTCTCCTGCTTCTACCTTAGCTAGGGCGGTGGTGGGGGTGGTGGGGAATCCGGCAGAGAGAGCCCTGCCAGTGCTGGGGGGTGGGGCGGGGGCGCGGGTCAGATATCACAGATGTGTCTTCAGGGCCCGGTTTCAGAAGAACCTCTTGGGAGTCGTTGTGGGGAGAATGTTAGCCAAGTGGGGCTCTAGTCTCCCCCTCAGCCCCTTCCATCTAGAGTTGCTCTACTCTGCTTTGCATATGGATTTTTCTTTTACTATTTCCTTGCATAATAGGGACTTGTCAGCTAAAAAAAAAAAAGTGAAATGTAAAACTCCTGTACAGTCCAACTATAAAAAGGGCTAATAAAAGCACGTCGGATTGGTTTGACGATTAGATAAATCAATGCCTAGAAAGCAGTTTGTGTTTACAGAAAAGGGAACTATTCATATGACCACGCTGGGGAGAGAAGCCTGAGGGGGAAGGTTGCCGGAGCCAGGCCCTCTGGACCTGTGGGGACGGTCGGAAATCTCCCCAGTCTCCTCTGTAGCCAGACGACCTCAGGCCTCTGCTGCCAGCTTCATGGCGAAGACGGGAGTTTGGAGTGTGTTCTCATCTCGAGCTCATTTAAGACAAGTGCATGGTTCTCCTCATCCAGGCACGGGGTTGTGAGGGGGCCCGTCACTGTGGGTGCCCCTGCTGCCCCACTCCCGAGGGAGGTCAGAGCCTGTGGAGGCAGAGGGCTGTCTGCTCGCCCCTCCAATGGCTCTCCTGTGCCCACAGGCTTGGACCCAGGTCTGTACACCGAACACTTCTTTGCTGTGTTGCCTGGTGTGGTCAGTCTCAGGAACCTGACTTTGTTTTTATATTCACTCTTATTTTAAATATGCTTTTTGTTGATTTCAGAGAAGAAGGGAGAGGGAGAGTGCGAGAGAGAGAAACATCAACGATGAGAGAGAATCATTGATTGGATGCCTCCTGCACACCGCACACTGGGGATCGAGCCTGCAACCCGGGCATGTGCCCTGACTGGGAGTCAAACCTGTGACCTCCTGGCCCATAGGTTGATGTTCAACCATTGAGCCACGCTGGCTGGGCTATAATTACTTTTAAAGTTCACATGGACTGTTTGCTATGTGCCAGGTGTTGACGACACAGCCGCCGTGAGGCTGGCATACAAGCCAGTGCAGGTGGCTGTGGGGTGTGGGTGCTCCAGCCCACCAGCACAGGTCTGCCCTGTGTACATGGGCTCCTAAGATGTGTCCCCACTGCTTAATATCCTCAGTCCCAGCTCCTGGAAGGCCCTGCTGAGCTGGCCCTTGCCCACCTGTGGGCTAAGTCCCTTTCCTGCGAGTCTGCTAACCTCCCTCTGAGTGTTCCAGGCACGGTCTCCACGTTCATGCTCTGCTGCTCCCTGCTCAGAGCGGCCCACCTCCATCTAGCCTCGCCCCTTCCTGGACCGCCAAGACCCAAGACGGCCACAGGCCCTGGGAAACCCATCTGGTGGACTGGCGACCCTTCTCTGACCTCCCACAAGATCAGGACTTTTTTCTGTCACGGGACTCATCTCACTGGTTTGAGTCTGTTTTTTCTGTCTTTCTCCCCATGAGATCTAAGTTCTAGACACCCAACCAGTGCTTCTTATAGCAAGTGCTTGAGAAATGTTGCTGGAGGGCATGTGTGAATGAATTTGACCCTAACTCATGACTGCGATGCTCCTGCCCCAGATCCCAGATCCGGGGGTTCCCTCCCTCCCTGCGAGCAGTGTGGAACCAGCAGCCAGTCCGAGTCCTCTGGCCAACGAGTGCACTGCCAGCGTCCCGGGCAGGCCCGTGCCGTGCACTCCTTGGCCGGGGTGATCGGTCTGCAGAGACCTCATGAATTAGTTATTAGTTTCCAATTACCACTGTAACAAATTGCCACCAAGCAATGCCCACTTGCTATCTTGCAGTCTGTGTAAGTGAGAGAGTCTGAGCACGGTGGCCCAGCTGGTTCTCTGCTTGAGCTTCACAGGAATGAGGGTGTCGGCAGGCTGCTCTGGAGGCGCTGGTGGTGAGTCTGCTCCCGGTTCATGTAGTTTCTTGGCAGAACTCAGTTCCGCGGAGTGGTAGGTCCGAGCTTCCCGTTCCCTTGCT
Source organism: Myotis davidii (assembly GCF_000327345.1). Lineage (NCBI taxonomy): Eukaryota > Metazoa > Chordata > Mammalia > Chiroptera > Vespertilionidae > Myotis > Myotis davidii. The sequence goes on from NW_006295062.1 coordinate 2,323,667, forward strand.
GTCAGCTGAGGGTTGGTCTCAGCCGCCCACAGTTCCTGGCCACTTAGAGCCCCAGCAGTGGGTCAAGCCCTCCTGCTTTTGAACCTTCTTCTGCTCTCTTTTAAGGGCTCATGGGATTACATTGGGCCCAGCCAGATAATCCAGGATAGTCTATTTTAAGGTCAGCCGATTAGTAATCGTAATCCTATCTGCAAAGTCCCTTCAGAGCAGGACCTCTGTTAGTGTTTGACTGAGTAACCAGGGGATGGTGGGAATGCTGGGGCCTCCTTAGCATTCTGCTCAGTAGCCTGTGGGGCCAGCATGGCTCTTCCTCCTCTGACCTAGGAGACAGCCCGCTCTGGAAGGGCCTGGCATCTCAGAAGGAGCCCTTTTCCGAGGGCCCTCCATACGCAGGCCAGGTTACCACTGGGTTCCCAGGTTGCCCTTGGTGACACCTGGGCGAGCTGGCAGTCATACCAGGTCAGTTCCCCTGAGCAGCTGGGCCCTGGACAGGAGTCAGGATTCAGTCATGGTCCCCTGTCTCCAGGAGACAGATTGCTTTGCTGAATGTCCTCCAAATGGGGGCTTGGGCAGGCGGGTGACCTCTACAGAAAGCCCAAGGATGTCTTCCCTTTCAGACCTAGGTGCCAGTTTGTTTCCATGAGCTTCTCCACAAGGAAGTCAAGGCTCACTGGCCCTTTTGTCAGCTTGCATCTTGCTGGAGGGCTGTGATCACCCTATGATGGTCTCAGTTTCTCTTTTGTCTCTAAGCATCTATATATATATAAAATCTATCTACACTAATAAAAGAGAAACATGGTAATTGGTGTACGACCGCTACCCTTCCCATTGGCTAATCAGGGAGATATGCAAATTAACTGTCAGCCAAGCAGCCAAGCAGCCAGCAGCCAGGCAGCAGACGCGAACAGGGAGGCTTGCTTGCTTCAGTGACGGAGGAAGCCAAGGTTCCCCGCCTGCCTTGCCGGCCTCTCAGCTGCACTCTAAGCCACATTGTAACACATACAGAAGCTAAACAAAACCGGGGGCTTCAGCCAGCAGGACCGCAACATTGTTTCAAATAGACTGCAAGGCCTCCCGGCCCCAGGATCAGTGGAGCTGTGAGGCCTCAGGACCCCGGAATTAGCGGACCTGAGAGGCATCCTGGCCGGGATCAGTGGAGCCAAGAGGCCTCCCAGCTCCGGGATCAGCGTAGCTGAGAGGCATCCCACCCCGGATCAGCGTGACAGGGGTGCAGCGCCCCGACCCCCAGATTGGCCCTGCTCTCTGTGTGACAGGGGGAGCTCCCCAACCCCCTGATGGGCCCTGCTCTGTGCATAACAGGGGGCAGCGCCCCAACCCCTTGATTGGCCCTCCTCTGTGCGTGACGGGGTGGTGCCGCAACCTCCCTATTGACCCTGCCTTGAGTGTGACGGGGCGGTGCCCCAACCCTCCAATCGGCCCTACCCTGAGCGTGATGGAGGGTGGCATTGTAACCTCCCAATCTGCCCTGCTCTGTGCATGACAGGGGGCGGTGCCCCAACTCCCCAATCGGCCCTGCTCTGAGTCCGACCAGGGGCTGCACCTAGGGATTGGGCCTGCCCTCTGCCACCCGGGAGCAGGCCTAAGCCAGCAGGTCGTTATCTCCCGAGGGGTCCCAGACTGCGAGAGGGCACAGGCCGGGCTGAGGGACCTCCTCTCCCCCCTGAGTGCACAAATTTTTGTGCACCGGGCCTCTAGTCTATATATAAAAGGCTAATATGCAAAGTGTTCCCTTGGGAGTTCAACTGGGAGACTGGGAGTTTGATTGCTCGCTATGAGGTGTGCTGACCACCAGGCGGTGACACGGATCGAAGGAAGGCCCTAGCTGGCAGCTGGAAGGTGCTGATTGGCCCTGATTGCTGGCCAGGCCTAGGGACCCTATCCATGCATGAATTTCGTGCACTGGGCCTCTAGTAATATCATAGGCACATACCTATGCTTGAGTAGGTGTGCACAGAGATTCCCCCAGAGAGGCCGGTGGATTTTCATAGTGCATCCATCCACCACCGCTACCAATTAGACATAGTTAGCTACTCAAGACTTCGGCAGCATCTCCTAGGACTCTTTATGCCGAGCCGTTAATACTTGGATCGACAGGATCATAGCAATACTTGCCCCTTTATAGGTTATACAGTTTAGAATGGATAAGGGTAGTTACTAGGAGAACAAGTAGAATTAAGAGAACCTGCAGACATATATTAGCATATAGAACAGCAACGAAGCGATAGGAATCGCATTGTCAGCTGGCTGCCTTCAGAATTATACTGTAACATAACCACTAATGCTAAGGTCCAAAAGTGATAGAATAGAAGTGATATACCGGCACAAAATCTGTAGATATATTAATCCCAGGATACTTGTAGGTATATAAAAGCTATAGCTATCCCTACCTCCCAGCGCATTATGTGAGATATTGTACCTAGGGTTGGCCGTATATCCCTGGGCTAATCCTTAAGACTGTAGAAGAGATCCCCCATAACTGGGATTCAGTATACCACTGGTAGCATCGAGTTAAATGGACTCCCTAGTAGTTTTACCCCTTAGCTGTATTCTTTCCTGCAGGAGAAGCAATTAAGGTAGAGTTAGAAGTTACAGCCTTCGCTGAGCATACAGCTAAAGTCTTAAATCAGACCTGGCCAGACCTTCCCCTAATAACAGATAAAACCATGCAGATAGGCAAAGAAGTACTACAGAGTAGAATAGCACTAGATCTGTTAACTACTACACAAAGGGGCACTTGTACCGTCCTACATATAGAATCCTATAAATATATACCTAACTAGTGACCTGGTGCACGGATTCATGCACATTAAAAAGAAATTAATTAGAAGGTGGCCGGTGGGGTGGGACTGGGTGAGACAGGCCAGACATGGCCTGGAGCCAACCTCCCGCAGTCCCTTTCACAGCGTTTGTGGAGTGAGCAGGGTCCCTCCAGCAGGTGGGGTCCCTCGGCCTGGCCTGAGGTGTCCTGGAGTGCAAGAAGGCACTCTGTAAAGTTGCTGTTGTACAGGGTGTGGAACACAAACGCAAGTGTGCAGTAAGCCAGATTTGGGGCCAACAGTGCCCCAGCAACAACATAACCCACAGCTGAAGGTGGAATTGCGTGGCCCCTGCGAGGAATTGGGCTCCCTCCTCTCTGGTTTCGGGGTGTGTCACCCGAGAACCGCCACTGCCAAGTCACTGCAGCTTGGCAGCTCCTGCGTTGAGTGTCTGCCCCCTGGTGGTCAGTGCACATCATAGTGACCGGTCTAACAACAGGAGGGACACTTAGCATATTAGCCTTTTATAGCCTATCTAATAAAAGAGAAACATGGTAATTAGCCGTATATCTGCTACCCTTCCCATTGGCTAATTAGCACGATATGCAAATTAACTGCCAACAAAGATGGTGGCTAATTTGCATACATAGGCTCTAAGTGGCAGAGCGAAGATGGAAGGCTCCAGGCAGGAGCAGTGAAGACGGAAGGCTCTGGGCTGGAGCAAAGGCCTGGGTTCCAGGTGCCAGAGGAAAACTGGTGCTGGCAGCCAGGGGAAGGGAAGGCCTATTGCATGAATCTCTTCATGCAATGGGCCTCTAGTGAATAATATAAGTTGCCTCACACCCATGCTGGTGTGTGCTTTCTCTAAACTCTCCTGCCACTGAAATGCAAGCAATGGTGAAATTGGGCAGGCAAGATGGATTCTGGCTGCTAGAGGTAGCTTCCTTTGTTCATGGTGTCTCCAGGCCAAGGACAGGGTAGGAAATACAAGGAAAATGGAAAAGCAGCCAGCGATGCCCTGGAGGACTTAGGACATGGCCAGATGGAGGTGAGTCAAAGTGCAGCAATTATAGAGAACACTTGCCGGATTTGCTGGGTGTGGTAGGGAGACCCTTTTGCTGAAATCTAATGAGGAGCAGGCATGTACTCTGATGGGTAGAAGAGGAAGGCATTGCATATAGAAGGAAAAGAATGCCCAGCAACTAGGAGCTAAGAGGAAGTGGGAATCAGAGGAGGTAAAAGTAGTGAGGAACGCAGGAGGGGCAATCTACTTGCTTCTGGTACCTCCCAGGCCTGTGTAAAAACAAAGATGGAGGCGCTGTGTGCAGAGGGAATCCCAGAATTCTGGATTCCTGGATTGGGATCTGGGGCTCACAGCATCGGCCCTGCTCTGAACCCAACCAGAGGCTGCACCTAGGGATGGGCCTGCCCTCTGCCACCCGGGAGCAGGCCTAGCCAGCAGGTCGTTATCTCCCGAGGGGTCCCAGACTTCGAGAGGGCACAGGCCGGGCTGAGGGACCCCACCCCCTTCCCCCGAGTGCACAAATTTTTGTGCACCGGGCCTCTAGTATATAGATAATCAACAAAATGTAACCAGTACCCTACAGGAGATAGATAGGGAAGTATGGGCCATACAAGCTCTTTCCCATAACCCCCTCCAGGTTAGTAGGGTAGACTATCAGGAGCATACAGATAGTCTAACATATTCAGTTTATGTTACTGTTATAGACTCTGTGTTCAAGGAGCTAGCATATAGACCAAGGTACCCTGTAGAATTCATCCAGCATAAGGGGTAAAGTGTGGGGGCCCTGACCACTCACCCTACGCATGCACGAGGGCAATGACTCAGCAGTAGCCCTATCCGTCCTGTGCAGGCGCACCCTTATATAACCTGCTTATGTTAATGTGGCACAACGTCACTAATTAGCACAAAGCCTCTTTTGCTTGAGCGTGTGTATAAGGTGCCACTGACCAACGAGCTGTTGGCTGCTTTGTTCGAAATAAAGCATGTCCCACCTACCTACGGCCACTCATGTGTTCTTCTAATTCCACGCGTCCAAAAGGTCCCTGGCTGAGGAACTTGGACCCAACAGCCTCCTTCCCACTCTCCTTGCCTCCCCGACTCCCACCCCCCACCTCCCATGCACACTCCTCAGTGTGGTAGTGTGCCCAGGGTCCAGTCCCGCAGGCTAAGGTGCAAGTGTGGGCACTGCTGCCTCCAAGCTCTATGACCTTGGCAACTAAAGCAGCCTCCGGCCCCATCTGTGAGATGGAGATGATCCCCCAGAATTGTGAGCGTAAAATGAAACAAGGTATGAAAACCCAGAATGTGCACAATGACCCCGCTGTTGGCGCTGATGCTCCTGTCTTGGCAGTCGGCGAGGCGTCCCTTCTTTCCGGAAGCCTGTCCTCCCGCAGGGCGCGTGATCCTCTGCTGGCTCCTCTGGCTGCCGGCGCACAGTGACTTCCCAAGGGCAGGGCCTCATCTGTCAGCTCTGCACCTGCAGATTCTAGACAGGCGCGCACAGTGAGTGTATCCAGGGAAGCACAGGTGGGCAGGAAGTTGGAGCTGCTGTGGCATTGTTTCCCGTGCTGAGCAGTGGAGCAAGGCCAGCTTCTGGAGACGAAGCAGTTTGCTTCAAGGCAGCAGAGCTTGGGTTTGCAGGGAAGTGTTGCTAGGCTTGAATGAGGACCTCCTGGAGCGCGCCAGCCCCTCCCGCTGCACTGGGCTCCTCCCCGCCGAACGGGGCTCCTCCGCTGCACTGGGCTCCTCCCCGCCCAACGGGGCTCCTCCGCTGCACTGGGCTCCTCCCGCCGCACTGGGCTCCTCACGCTGCACTGGGCTCAGTATTTCGAAGCTCAGTTCTGAAGCCAACTTTGAGGGGTGTGGTGACAAGGGCACCCGCTTCATTTCACCAATGGGGAAAATAGGTGAAATGTGGCCCGACACCATGACCATGGCTTTCAGCTGCTCACATTCTGCTGAGCCCTGCTGTCGGTTTACCTGGCGTCCTGGCCCTGCTCACCGGCGCAGCGCAGTGAGAATGGCCCCGCTGCAGAGCCAGACTCTGGCTGGTGCCCCTTGAGACTCAGGGGCTTTTCCTTAACTCGTGTATTCATGTAACGAGTCTGTGTCAACCATCCGCCCTGTGACCCAGGCTCTGTCCTGACGTGGGATGCAGCAGTGAACAGTTCCTACAGCTGCTGCCAGGGTGGCCCCTTCTCAGGTCAGGTGTCACCTCCTCCAAGATGCCTTCCTTGACCACCTCACCTAAAGTCGGCCCTGTCACTACTTATGTCATCCCGTTTTATCTCCTGTGTCTTATATGGTCACTAAATGCATGCTCACACAGTAGGAAAATCTGGCAAATGCAGCCATTTAAAGAAAAATGAAAGCTTTATTTAGTCTTACCACTCACACAAAATCAGTTGACCTTTTAATATAGTTTCAGTTGGTCGCCTCCGCATAGACGTGTCATTGCCCACATGTCATTTCATCCTGCTCTTTTGCTTCATGTTAATTCGAAGACTTGCGCATTCTCCCGTTTTCCCGTCTTTGGAGCGCGCATTCTCCCGTTTTCCCGTCTTTGGAGCGCGCACTGCATGGCTGCTGTTGCACAGGCACGCACGCCCGTGCGGAAATGCAGTCTCCCACAGGGGGTTCCTGTTTGCTCCTGATGGTCCCCTGGGTCCTGCCCACCTGGGGGGACTTTAAACTTACATGAAATTAGTGATTGCACTTCCTTGAGGGTTTTCAGACCACATCTGTAGTGAAACTCAGGCTCTGCCCTGAGTAGGTGCAGTTCTGTTCACATTCTCGGCGGTTTCGTTTCCGCCTGCACCAGGGCCAAGGTTGAGACACGAGTGTTGCTTGGTGGCTGTTTGTCACTCCCCTTACATGGAGCGAATAGCCCCTTGGGGTCCCGGCTTTACTCAGATGCCTCGTATTAGATAACCAATCATGGGTATTTTCCTTCCTTCGTGGTCCATGAAATAGTGGCATGTCTGATAGGTGTCTTAAATGAGATGCAGTGCCATAACTAGACACATTTCTCATTTCCATATGCACTAAAACATTTTGAGCAGTTTGCATGTGTAATTGAAGCTTTCTTCTTATTCTTGTTTGTTAATGAACTCAGCAAAATATATATATTTTGTACAAAGGTGATCCTCAGTCCTGCTCTAACCAAGATAGTGCAATGTGGATGAATGCTGTGTTTACTGGGGCAGAAACAGACATTTGTAACATTTTAACCTTAATTCACTCTGGTTGCCTTTTATTGTTCTACTAGAGGCCCAATGCACGAAAATTCACGCAAGAGTAGGCCCTCCTTCCTGGCTGCCGGCACCGGCTTCCCTCCTCCGGCTGCCCGCAGGCACCCAGGACCCGGGCTGCTTCCCTCCGGCCCCGGCTTTGTCAGGAGGACGTCCGGAATACTAGCATATCACCCTTTTACTATTATAGATTGACTGGTACAAAGTGGCAAACAATAATACACAAAACCGAGTAAATCTCAATGAAGCGCCTCTGCATGTCATTTGGAGCCAGGCCCTGGGGTTGCCCAGGAACAGCAGGGCTGTGTGTCTGCAGTGCAGGAGACAGCACACGGGGCCAGAGAGGCCATGGGGGCGACATTCCCTGTGTCAGATTTTTAGTGACTTCTCATTTCTTACCACTAAATCCAAACACCTTACTTTGCCCTTCAAGGCCCTGGTTGACCTGCCTCAGCCCATCCTTGTGGCCTCATCTCACCACTTGTGGGGCCTCTGTGGCCACACCAGCTTCCTTCTGTTCCTCAAACCCTCAGACTCCTGCTGCCTCAGGGGCAGCCATCGACTTGTGAAGTTGGGCCACTGCCTTTTATGGAGAAATGTAACTTAGAAAGCCTCAGGGGCCCACACACATGCTTCGAGCCATTCATCTGTCACTCACCTGTTGTAGCCAGACTGTCTGCTAGGACCTGTCATGTGCTAAGGCCCTGTGGCCCCTGTTCCCAAGGACTGATTACTCTACTGGACGGCCAAAGGGCCAAACATGAAACACTGCGCATCTCTAAAAGAGCCAGAGAATAAACCACAGGTCACTGGGCTGAAACCAATGAGAAGTCAACTGAAAACTACAACAAAGAAGCATTGGCAACAAGCTGTAGGGTGAAGTTTGGGCCAGCTGGGCGATCTGGGAGAAGGCTGTGCTATTGGCTGTAACAGACTCTAAACTAGACCGATGCTGAGAAGTCCCCTGCGTGTTTAAACATAAACCAAAGAAGGGACCACTTGGTCCCTAGCACTGTCATTTACCCAGCTGTGTGTCCTTGACCAACTGACTCAGCCTCTCTGAGCTCGGTTTTCTCATCTGTAAAATGGGGATAAGGCCTGCTTCCCAGGAGAGTGCTGAGATAATAGAGATACGGGCCGGGCACTTCAGTGTGTTGCCCCTTCTTCTCGCTCACTCTTGCCCCGTCTCCCTGTTCTGCTGGAGAGAACAGTGCCCGGCAAGGAGCGAGGTGGGCCACCCTCAGGTCTTCATTACAGTCCGATGGGCTATGACTGAACCTAAATTACATAACTGAACTCAGTGGCCCGGAGGCTGGCACTTTCCACCCTGGACCCGGTTCTGCTTTATAAATGGGGGGGCTGGGCCTCCAGTGCAGGTGCACGTGCAGCACTGCTGCCTCACGGGCGGTCCTGGCCTAGCCCAGTCCTCCAATCCCAGTCCGTGGGGGTGGGGCCCAGAGTCCCACGTGTTTAAAGCAGTGGTCAGGGCGAGGCCCAGGGTGTCTCTGTCCCCACCCCCCTGAAATGGGATTGAGCCCTTATTTTGTCCTAACCCCTCATTTGGACACAACTGGATTCCTCTCTAGGATAAATAATATGGAACACCTCTTTGCCATGTGCTGTGAGCCAGGCACTGTTGCAGGCTGAGAAGTAGGTACTATCATTATCCGAACGTTTGCCCACGAGGACCCCGAGGCTCAGACTGCAAGGAAGCAGCAGGGCCAGTGCACGGACGGTCTGACTGCAGAGTCCAGCTTTCAACATCAGCATGCAGCCTCTCTACCAACTGAGGAGCAGGTAGCTTTACTGAGCACCTACTATGCTCCAAGCATGTTGCAGGACTCCAGAGTTAAAATCCACGATCAACTCCTTCCCAAGGAAGAGTAAAAAGGGAGAGACCTGGAAAGGGGCCCAGCAGAGGGCTCTGCCCTTCTCTGCCTGGCTTGGCCAGTGGAGCTGGTAGGACAAGGAGCTGTGGGGCCAGGCCTGGCCGGGGCATCCCCGGGGGTGGGCAGAGGCTTCAGAGCCCCAGAGGACCTCAGCTCGCCCAGCCCAGAACCTGGGGTGCACAGGAGACCTGGAACCAGGGGGCCAGAGCACGGACCACGTCTCCCCTCTGATCACTCTGGAACAAGTGCCGTGAGCAGGAGTTGGGGGTGCCCCCAAATTGTACCATCTGGGGCCTTCCTCTACCAGCGGTCCCTCTGGGCAGGTAGCCCGGAGTATATGTGTTCATCAGCGGCCGCCAGGCCAGCGGCAGGCTGACAGCTCGCCCTGTGGGGCCTCCCTGCGCACAGAAGCCGGCTGCCTGGGCACCTGGGGCACAGCCCCAGCGCTGCTTTTCCAGGCTCTCTGTCCAGGCGGGCACAGCCCAGGTGGCTGACAGCTCCCACTCCAGGGTCATGGCCCCCGCATCCCAGCCCCTGGGGACACCCAGGAGCTCCAGCTGGGCAGTTTGGGTTGTAAAATCCAAAAACCAATGAATGTGTGGCTTGGGGGGAATCTGTCTGATCGGTGGTTTGGCCAAACCTTCCGTCACTTGTTAAGACAGAAGAGCGGGTTGCGTGCTGTGTCTGCGGCTCCACACTGGCTGCTGCCAAGTAGGACGGCCCCTGCGGTGCTTCCTTCCCTCTTAGGTCCCACCCTCCTTCCCAAGTGCAGGGGAGGTGCGGCTGGGAGATGCCGTACGTCCCCCCAGACCCACTTTCCTTGCACACCAAGCAACAGCCCGATTCAACTCACTGGCAGTTCCGAGTGCCAAGTCACACGGTCACCCCTGAGGTGTGAACCAGGGGCAGAGCCAGTGCCTGGGAGAGCCTTGCTGGGCAGAGGCAGTAGCAGCGTTTGGCCTGGCCTACCTCACAGACTCAGAACCTGGGGTGCACAGGAGACCTGGAACCAGGGGGCCAGAGCACGGACCACGTCTCCCCTCTGATCACTCTGGAACAAGTGCCGTGAGCAGGAGTTGGGGGTGCCCCCAAATTGTACCATCTGGGGCCTTCCTCTATCTATCAGGGTGATTTCCTTTGGGTGGGTTTGGCAGCCAATGCAAGACAGGCGACCCTCCTCGGTCACGGGGCTGCTGGTCCTCCTTTCCCTGACGACTGCATGGAGCTCTCCAAGGTCAGCAGGGCCAGTGCTTCCCGTCGAAGGGTGGGCCGGGGGCTTTTTCTGCAGCCAGTTAGGGGTCCCAGCTTCTGGGGAGCCGTGGCTGTGTGCAGATCTCGATTGGGTCTCAGAGAAAGAGGCAAACAGCCTACATTTGGTTTATCTAGTATATGGGTCCGCGTGGGCATGCTCACACACACGCACATGCACACGCACACACACACACATGCACACGCACGCACACTTCCCTGGGGAACACTGACCCCACTTGCAGCAGAGCCGAGGGAGCCTAGTTAGAGTCCTCAGCGTGGGAGGAGAGGGGAGCCATGGAACCTGGTGGAGTTTGCTTTCAGAGCCATTTCTGGGGGCTGAGATTTCAGGGTGCCTCCTGCTGGCCCCTCCACCTCCTGGGGGTGCTTCCCACGTGGAGCCTCTCAACAGGGTTGACACCATCTACCTGCTCAGAAACCTCCCGTTTCCCTGGCAGGCCAGGTGTTCTACCTGTTATTCCGTTTGTGCTCCTGATGGACTTTCCTAAACACATCCCCAACCCCTCTATTAATCAGAACTAGTTAGTCTTGCCAACCACTTCTGGGCTTCTTCAGTCTGGGCTTTTGTATCTCTCCGTACCCCCCGCCTTGAATGCCCTCCTTCTCGCTCTTCCTCCTGTGTGTTTGCCAGAGTCCTCTTTATTGTTCAAGCTCAATTCAAGCTCCACCTCTCTCAGGTCACAGCTGGCTGCCTGCTTCACTCTACTATGATGGCTCTTTGCTCTGACGTCCTCTGAAGTTCTCTCTTCTGAGGCCTCTTTCCTGAGCTGTAGAATGGGACAACACCATCTGATGGATTTGTTGTGAAGGTTACTTGAGATGACCTTTATGAAAGTGGCCAGCACACAGTAGCTACTCAATAAATGCTTCACTCCTTGTCCTGTTGTATGCCAGGAATGGCGATATGGACATAGGATTCAGTCTCTGGCCACTTGGGTAGGAGGGAGCCAGGAGGAGGACACCTTATTTCTCAAGGGGCGGGGTGGGGGGCAGCATGGAAGGCTCTGGCTGAGTTTGAAGGACAAATGGAGACAGAGCACCAGGGGAGTAGGAGTACGGAAAGCAGTAGGGCACAAGGAGGGGTGTGACGTGACTGGGGGAAGGGGCTGGAGTGCTGGGTGCTGTCTGGGAGCAGCCAGGGGGGAGGCTCGCATCCTGGGCCTTGCAGTGGCTGAGAGCCTGGACTCTACGGGCGGTGGGGAAGTCACTGAAGGTTTTGAGGGGAAATCCCAACTCGGACTGTGTGTGGAGGGGGTGGGAGCGGGGTGCCGACCCCAGGGGCGGCTGCCTGCAGGTGGTCCTGCCTCAGGCTTCGTCAGAGACCCCGGTCCAGGCCTCCCTGACCCCTGCAGCCTCGCATTACTTTTCCTGGAATAAAAGGTGGAAAGTTAGGGTTTGCTATTTGGAGTTCTCTTGGAGTTGGCCTGGGTACGGGACGTGGACAGGCCCTTCCCTAGGACCGCTGGCTTTGTTTCCTGTGCGTCCCCACTTCCTGGCACTCAGGATGATAATGAAGCCCACACCTTGTTCACCTGCTGGGCTGGTTCTCCTCCACGGATGTTGCCCTTCATTCGTTTTCCCACGGTGGCCACCACTCCTTCAGGTGAGGCCCTTTCAGGTGAAGGGCGCAGAGCTTTGAAGATCAGCTGAGTGGGGGTGGGGGCAGGGTGGGAGGGTGGGCAAAGATGGCCTCCCCTCCTCTGGGGTCCCAGCCCAGCATCCCAGGACGGTCTGCTTTGCTCCGTCTTGTGGCCTGATACCCAGTACAGTGCCCGGCAGCTGGTTTGTGGTCAGTAATGATCATTACGTGAGTGCTTATGGAATGCCAGAATCTGACTCCAAGTTCCAATGTACAGCGGGCGCCCAACAGCGCCCCCTGCTCCCCCCCCACCTTGCCCGCCCGTGACAAGCAGTGGAGGAGACTGTGTCATCCTCATCAGAGTTTATCTGGCCCGCATCTCTGCTTCTTGCTGCATTTCAGGAGGTCACAGTGCTTGGGAGAGTGGTCAGGTGGCCGTGTGTGTGTGTGTGTGTGTGTGTGTGTGTGTGTGTGTGTGCACATGGCAGGGGGAGGGGGGAGCAGGCACAAGAGAGGCGTTGCATCTCTCCCACGTCTCTGAAATGTGCTGACCTCTTTCTGGAAATGGCTCTTTTCTTATCACTGAGCTTGGCAGCTGTGGGGAATTTCTGGGCGGTGGGGATCCTGGGAGGAAACCGCAGTGGGCCTGTTGTTTCCCGGGAAGCCCAGACACAAAGGATGGTGTGGAGGGGGCGCGGCAGGCGGGCGTTTTTTCCCTTCCGAACAAGCCAGCTCCTGTCAGAAAGAGGAAGGCGGTGATCCTTCAATCCCATGTTTTGTCCCTCCAACCGGTGGCCCAAATGTGGGGGTATCAGTGGTTGGGGGTAGGGACGGGAGAAGGAGAGTTTCCACATTAAATAGTGGCTGTGGTTCAGTGGTTGGAACGTCGTCCCATATGCCAAACGGTGGCAGGCTCGATTCCCGGTCAGGGCACATTCTTAGGTTGTGGGTTCAATCCCCGGTTGGAGTGTGTACGAGAGGCAACTGATTGATGTTTCTTTCTCTCCACTCTCTCTCTAACTAATAAACATATCCTCGGGTGAGGATCAAACACGAATAGTAGCTCTCAGGTGGGTGTTTCTAGGGAGACCCACATAGCCCCGCGAAGCTGGGCCAGGGCCCTGTGATCCAGGTGTTACCATCCTCGTGTGCTAGAAGGAGCTCAGAGAGGTGACGGGGTGGCCAAGGTCACGCAGCATGTACTGATGGAGCTGCCATTTGCACGCAGGTCTCTTGGCTCCAAAGCCATTTTGAAGCATCCCCCTCGATGGGAGGAGCAGAAAGATATGCACAGGCCCGCACTCCCCAGTCTTGTTCCAGATCATTCCATGCCTTCCCTCCATCAGATCTTACCACTTCCATGTCCTGGCCTGCGTGTCGTGCCTTCTACTGTGTGTGTGGCCGAGTCAGGAAGAGGTCGGCTTCCAGGCACCAAGGTCAGTGTTGGGGACTCTTGGGAACATTGCCCCAGGGGAAGAGGGAAGGCCTGTCTACTGGGAGCTTAGGCACAGGAACCAAGTCTGTGCTGAGAGCTGGGACGGAAGCAGCAGCCACAGGGCCCCTGCCTCCCATCAGTCACAGGGCCTTGTTTGTCCTTGCCCTGTTAGAGCTGACAGGGCGTGTCAGATAGGGGCACCTGCAAAGAAAGCCTGGGCAGAGAGTAGCTGGTGGTGAGAGCTCTGCGCCCCGCTGCACCCTTGCTTGCCCTCAGTTAGGGTGGACTGAATTGTGAATAATCCCTGGGAATCACAAGGCCCGAGTGGTCCCCAGAGAGAGAAGCGCCCGCCTGCCTCCCAGGGAGCCTAACGACCAGGGAGAAAGCTCAGGACAAACGCCAGTCTGCAGGTCCAAACCCCACAGATTGCCGGGTTAGAACAGGATCCAGCAATAGAGGAGACGCCACCATTACGGCGGCTACTATCAAAAAATGGAAAATAAGTGTGGAGAGATTAGTGCACTGTGCACTGTCATCGGGAATATAAAATAGTACAGGCACCATGGAAAACACTATGGACGTTCCTCAAAATAGAGTGCACTATGATCCGCAATCCCACGCCTGGATATGCACCCAAATATTTGAACGTAGGATCTAGGAGATATCTGCACACCCATGTCCAGAGCAGCATTATTGCCAAAACGTAGAAGCAACCCACGTGTCCGTCTGTGGATGAGTGGATAAACAAAACGTGGTGTATACAGACCACGGGGTATTATTCAGCCTCAGGGAGGAGGGCAGTTCTGACACGGCTGCCCCTAGGATGGCCCTTGAGGACAGGATGCCAAGTGAAGGGAGTGGCCACAAAAGGACAAGAACTGCATGGCTCCGCTTATGTGAGGCACCTGCGCAGTCACCTTCCTGGAGACAGGAAGTGGAGCGGTGGCTGCCGGGGCTGGGGGAGGGGAATGAGGAGTTAGTGTTTAGGGGACTGAGTTTCAGTTTGGGAAAATGAAGAGTTCTGGGCGTGGGCGGTGGTGATGATGGTGATGGTACAACAATGTGATTGTACTTAGTGCCAGAGAACTGCCCATTTAAAAACGGTTGAGATGGTGAATTTTGTATTGTGTGGTTTTTTTTTACCACAATTAAAAATTATAATTGGGCCCTTCTAGTTGCTAAATGCTACCCAATTCATGAATCACTTAATAAATAAATCCGATTAGATCTTTAAAAGAAATATTAATTAACTCAAAACAAAACAAAACAAAATAAAGGAAATGAGGCTCCTACAGGCCAGACTCGCACCAAGCCCTTTGCAATATTATATATGAATATGTATATATATATACATATATACACCCACATATATATATTAATATTTTTATTGATTTCAGAGAGGAAGGGAGAGGGAGAGAGAAACATCAATGATGAGAATCATTGATATCCTGCTTCCTGCTCGCCCCACACTGGGCATCGAGCCTGCAACCTGTGCATGTGCCCTGACCAGGAATCGAACCATGACCTCCTGGTGCATAAGTCGATGCTCAACCAGGGAGCCACACCAGTTGTGTGAGAGAGAATCATCGATTGGCTGCAGTATATTATTTAATCACCCCACCAACCTCTGTGAACCGGCTCTCTCGTTGCGGGCAAGGAGACTGAGACTCGGAGACCTGATGTGTTGCCCACGCCCCTCAGCCGGGATGTGGCAGGCCAGGATTTAAATCATCTTTATGTTCTAGGTGGGAACTGGTGCCTCTGTGGAGCTGCTGCATTGGGTACTCAGCCTGCAGGGGTCTTAGGATTTCAGTAGGGAGCCCTTGTACCCACAAGACAACAGAATACAAGGACCCGGTAAAAATCAGCAATGAAAATGTATGGACAGATCAGAGTCATCGAGAAGGCTTCTTAGAAGAGGAGGTGGACTGGGGGAGGCTGGAGGCAGGGCTGGTCCCCCACGGTCCCCCAGCCCTGGGAGGAATGCTCTGAGGGAGTGAACGGGCCAGGCTGGGGGGGATTCCTTAGAAGAAGGGCTGCAGGGAGCGAGGGGGAAGAAGCAGGGCTGTGAGGTCCCGAGAAGCTGGGCCGGGAGCGGCACCTTCCTTCTTCCTCCTCCCTGAGGGTAGCACAGCCACACACAATCTCACTTGGGTCCCAGCTGTCCTTGCTGGGGGATGTCTGCCTGCCTGGGGGACAGTCCCTCTGACGGGGGCCAGGTTCCTGGCCTGCTGCTCGGGCCTCCCTCTCCCCTAGCTGCAGCCAGGCTGCGATGGTGTTGATGGGTGTGGGCCACTGAGATTTTCCACCCAGAGATCCCCGAGGTTGGGTCTGTCAGATTTTTCAAATGAAAGTGCAAGGTGCCAGTTAAATTTGAATTTCAGGACAACAATGAATTCTTTGCAGTATAAGCATGTCCCCAATATTGCATCTATATTTGATGTGGTAACCATAGTAGTCTTGGGGTTTTGTCTGCTGAGAGAGGGGCAGGTGGATGATGCTCTGGGTGTTTCAGGCCTCAGGGCTGCCACAGATTTAAATCATCTTTATGTTGGTCATCCAAGCCCTGACCCAGCCTGTCGTGGCTCTGCTGAGACCCCCGAGGTGGCCTGGGTCAGGCACTACCCAGCACAGACCGCAGGTAAGATGTGGGTCAGACGGGCCGTGAGCCCGACACTGCTGTGTGCACCGTGCACGGCCTGTAGTGGGAGACTGGCCCTCTCAGCACCTGGGGGGCTGTGCTGCAGATCCGACCTGCTGTTCCCTGCATGCGCCTTCCCCATCTCCTGCCTGTATCCCTGAGAAACCCCCAGAAAGCACTCTGGCTGCCAAGTACCCTCCCCTATGTCTACTACCTCACACCTACCTCATCAGGGCATCCCCGTTTGTGAACAGCACTGCCTCATCCCTGAGCCTCCTACTCACACTTCTTCCAACCACTTCCTCATCCATCTATCCAGCCAGCCAGCCGCCAGTATTGAGTCTTGCAATGGGAACACAGTTGCAGGCACTTCGAAGTGATGGAGCGATTAGAGGAACTCATATTAAACAGGAGCAGCTGACAGCAGCAATCAGGTGTGACTTCTGGTCGACCCAAGGCCCCGACTGATGGCCTGTGTTTCATCATCCAGTGGTCTGGGCAGACATTCTCTAGCCAAGTCCTTTAGACACCAGTTGCTCCTCCAAGGAAATTCTGGAGATGGCTGCAGGCTGTGATGAGGTGGGACCAGGAACCCTGGGACCAGGAACCCAGAGAGGCCTCAACAGGTAGGAAGCTGAGCTGGCTCTGCAGAAGGTGTGGTCTCCTTCTCAAAAGGTTAGAGTGCAGGACCCCAGAGGTGCTCGGCAGCTGGTGCTCTGTGTAGCCTTAAGACTATCACTGTACCAGAAAACCGAGGTCCAGAGAGAGGAGGTGACTGGTCCGAGGTCACACAGGCTCACAGCCCGGGCTGGGAAGACAGTAAGGAGTGTGTAGAGTGGCTTTTGCTGTCAGGCACACCTGTTTCCAGGCTTGGCCGGCCTCTCAACCTGACAGCTATCTATACATGGAAATCACTCTTCCCCTTCGGCTGTGCAGCAATGAAGGAGGCAGAGGCTCTGCCTTGTGGAGCGCCTGGCATGGTGCCCATTGAATTGTTGCAGGGACAGCCCCAGTATTAGTTGAGAGGCTCTCCACGGCCTCACCTGCCCCCCACACATCCCTGGGGCCGTCTGAGTTCTGGGCCTGTCCTCCTGCCCGTCTGAGGGGAGGGCAGGCACAGGGCAGAGGCAGGAGCCGACCTCTGGCCAGTCGGTGCCGGGGCTGAGGAGGCCCTGCGCCCGATCGCGGAGGAAATTGCTGCCTGTGATTTACGACCCTGCGGCCATGAACCTGCACAGGTTGTGCAAGGAGGCCTCTTGCATGCCCCTCCCCCGCACAGGAATGTGACCCTAGCCACCCATCCTTCTGGAACTGCCCATGTGGGGGCCTGGCCTCCGTGGGGACCTGCAGCGGATGCAGCTCTCCTACCCCTGGGGCAACACTAACCTCATGGCTGCTTTATTTTGTCCTGTTTGCCCAATTTCTTCTTGGCTGTTGTAAAGAATTAAAACGCTACAGAAAAACGTATTCGAGGAAGGGAAATGTCCCAACACCCCCCAGAGAGGGGCGGGGCATGTGACTACAGTATACAGATGTGTTGCTTTCTTGTCAAAGCAGGATCTTCTGGCTCAGAGACCCCTTTCCGGTCCAGAGCCACCCCACATTCGGCAGACCCCGCCCTTGGGCCTGGCCCTGTTCTGAGCAGCTGCAAGGAAAGAGACGAGGCTGTCCATGAAAAGAAAATCACATTTTTCAAGTGTTGCTAATGAAAATCACTGGGGCGGGCTTGCCATTTGTGGGTGGGGAAGGGCAGAGTGACAGAGGCTGCAAGGAGACTGGCTGAGGGGCTGCCCCAGTCCCAGGGGGTCACTGCCCCTCCCCAACGGCGGGGGCAGGGATGGGGGCGGCAGGGGCATGGGCTTGGGTGATGGGGAGAACAGGGGCCAGAGAAGGGCTGAAATGAAGCCACGCCTCTCCCGGGAGCTGGAATCTGCCTCAGGCACAGAAGGGGAAGGAGAATGAAGGGTCCGAGGAGCCCTGCACCCCAGGGCGTCACAGGAAGGCTCAGCAGCAGGGGGCCAAGCTCCAGAGTGAGTCAGGCCTGAGTCTGACCTCAGCTCTACCCCTTAGTCCTCTGTGATCTGGTAGCCCCTGAGGCCCAGGGTCCGCATCTAGCGAGGAGCAGCTGCTCTGAGGGTCTGCTGTGAGGGGCTGTCATACGCGAGCAAATGGCCAATGTCTAACAGTGTCAGGCACATGGGAGGGATTCAGCCAACACTGCTTGCATCTCTCTTCCTAGTGCATGTTTTGTGTCCTCTTTGTCTGTCTGTCTGTCTAGCTGCCTAGATGACCCCAGGGTCACATGCGTTTGCACATCAGGGGAACACTTGGGCTGGGGACCTGGATGCACTAAATGGGTGAGGTGTGAACAGAGAGGTGGTTCCCCGGGGAAGGCTGGCGGCTGAGATAGGACCCGCAAGAGCTCCTGTGGCTAAGGGGCCACAGAGTCACCAAGGAAGTCGAGGAGGCGTTCTGTGGCTGAGTCCAGTCCCCAGTGCATTCGTGGTCGAGCAGCTTCCAGGGACTTGGCCCTGCAGTCAGGAGAACACGTTAGCTGGGCCAGAGGAAGGGGCCCCCAGGGTGCTTTTGTGCCGTTAGATGGGACCAGCTTCCTGGGAGACCGTGTTTAATATAGGGGTCCCCTCAAAGATGTATACACACACTTTGGATAATTATAAGGGCAGTGCTTATTAAAATACAGTTCATTTTCAAAATTGAGCTGTCAGCTGTCACAGTGTGTACATTTTGGGGGCCAGCCTGTACTTCACATTGGAGAGAGCTCAGCGCAGACTCCACACTTGATCCTCATTTTCTCTCATAGTCAGTGCTTTGCAGCTGTCACCATGCAGGGCTTTTACCCGGTTACCTGGAGGCGAGCCCCAGATCCGCGGCTGTTTATGGTGATTTCTGGAAGCAGTGCCCACGCAGGTGGTGGGGATGAGCGCTAATGATGAAGTCTTACTACTCCATGACAAGACCGGGTTGACTTCACTTCTGGGAGGTAGTGCTCTGTAAACCATGAGGGCAGAAATTTAAGTCCAGCTAGTTCAGAGGTGGGCAACCTTTGTGTGAGTGCGTGCCAAAACCAGCAAAATCTCTGACTCAAAATTCTTCTGCGTGCCAACCCTAATTTTTC
>NW_006295062.1:2343334-2346191 GCF_000327345.1 Myotis davidii
GGGTGGCTCCCCCCCAGTCACAAAAATTGTAAATGGAAGATTACAAGAGAGGTTTCGCGTGCCAGCAAAAGTTACTGGCATGCTGTGTCTGGCACGTGTGCCAAGGGTTGCCCACCCCTGACCTAAATCAAAGTGTGACACCCTCCTGGCTCAAACCTCGTCAGTATCTTCACACATGCAATAAATTACAATCTCCTTATCATAACCTAGAAGCCCCCACCTACATAATCTGGCTCCCCCCTCCCTCTCCCACTGTGTGGCTCTTTCCCCTGACCTGAAGCCCAGCCAGGCCTCCTGTCTGTTCTCGAGACTAGCTGTGTTCTGCCTTAGGAGTTTGTGCACGTTCACTACTCTGCTGGGAACATTCTCCTCCCCCTCACTCCCAAATTTTCCGAGATTGATTCATTTTCATCCTCCAAATCCTAGCTTAAATGTCACCTCCCAAGATAGCTTTTTGACCAAATAATTTTCAAGGACATAATTTGTAATTATAGAGTTGCTTGTTTGTTTACTATTTTATTATCTGTTCTTCTGTCTGAGTTCACCACTGTGTCCCTCTGTAGCTATTCCACACAACTTCCAAACCTTAGTGCCTTCAAACCACAAAGGTTTGTTTCTCAGTCATGCTAACTGTCCGCCCCAGCTGGTGTTGGAGTATGGGTGCATGCTCATGGTAGGCCCCAGGCTGATGGGAGCAGCCACACTCCCAAACATTCCCAGTGGCCATACTCTACAGAAGAGAGCTCTGGAGTGTCCTCCATTGGCAAATAAACTCTCCAGTCCACTCACAAGTCATTGGTTAGAGTAGGTCACACAGCCTCACCCAGTAACTGGGAAGTTCAATCTGACCCAGTGCCCATACCCCTGCTCCTGTTCCCTGAACTACTTATCTCACTTGGACGGGCTGCTGCAGGCTTTCCTGTCTGAATGTGGATTTGATAAAATGGCACAACCACGCAGGTCCTTCCCACCAGGCTGCACAGAGCTTGGCTGCACTATGATAGTGTTGCACACTCCCAGATGGGCCTTGGAAGGAACATGGTCCCGAGGTTGGTTAGAACAGGCTTGAGTGTGCATCAGTTTCTGGTGGCAATCCCAGTTAAAGCTCACATTTTTTGAGGACTCACCCAGTTCCCAGAATGGCACATGTGATCTCATTTAAATCTTCATGCCTGCGGTGTGGAGGTGCTGTCCCTATCGGGCAGCTGGAGAAACTGAGGGCTACAGAGGTGAACTTCTAATCAAGTGCTTGCTAGTTATATGGCAGAGCCTCCTTCGGACCCATGCTTCCTGAGTCCAAGCCTGTGCACCTGGTCCAGTGATGGCGAACCTTTTGAGCTCGGCGTGTCAGCATTTTGAAAAACCCTAACTTAACTCTGGTGCAGTGTCACCTATAGAAATTTTTTGATATTTGCGACCATAGTAAAACAAAGATTTATATATATTTAAATATATTTTATTGATTTTTTACAGAGAGGAAGGGAGAGAGACAGAGAGCCAGAAACATCGATGAGAGAGAGACATCGACCAGCTGCCTCCTGCACACTCCCCAATGGGGATGTGCCCGCAACCAAGGTACATGCCCTTGACCGGACTCGAACCTGGGACCCCCCCAGTCCGCAGGCCGACGCTCCATCCACTGAGCCAAACCGGTTTCGCCAAGATTTATATTTTTGATATTTATTTTATATATTTAAATGCCATTTAACAAAGAAAAATCAACCAAAAAAATGAGCTTGCATGTCACCTCTGACACCTGTGTCATAGGTTCGCCATCCTAGTCCTTACTCCACAGGAGACGGCTTGGGTCTGTTTTCTTTTCTAGGTTATAAATACCAGAGAGCTTCCTTTTTGAGAAGCCTCCTACCCTTCTTCTCCCTTATAGTACCTGGTGGAGTTTCTGCCATATCATTAGCATGCCATAGAAGTCTTCAATATATACAAAAAGGGTAAAAACCGAATACTTGCTTTCTTCTGGTTACATGTTTGTTTGTTTTTTCCAATCCTCACCCGAGGGTATTTTTTTCCCAGTGAGTTTTAGAGAGAGTGGAAGGAAGGAGTAGAGACAGAAGGGAACATCTATGTGAGACACAGGGACTGGCTGCCTCCCGCATGTACCCCGACCAGGCTGGGGATCGAGCCTGCAACGGAGATACCTGACCTTGACGGGAATCGAACCCTCGACCTTTCAGTCCGGGGGCTGACTGTCTAAACCCTGAGCCAAACCGGCCAGGGCAAACTCTGTGCTTTTTGATAGAGCTGTTGGTGGAGGGCCCGGATCTGTTAGCTGCTTATACGTAACAATCTAATCAAGGCACGAAGCTTCTCATATAATACACCTGCAACCTGATGTATAATTACCAACAACGAAAAAATTAATTACATGGTGCCAGCTGCAGTGGATATCAAATTGAACAGGCACTCGTTTCCTTCCCCGGAGATTATACAGGCGGATATTTAAACAATTAACGGCAATACAATGTGTTGTGCCCTGAGGTTTGTGCGGGGGTCAGCGGGGCCACAGATCCTGTGGAGGCGGTGGGGGAAGGGTTCAGCTCTAGGAAGAGGCCGGGAGTTGCGAAAATCAACCCGAGGGGAGGCCCTATTTGATAGAAAGTTGCAATTTCCCGGGCTTTGGAGGACGATGTCAGGGGCAGGTTGTGGGAGAAAAACCTGTCGGCCATGAGCTTTCCCACTGCACTTCCTGCTCCAAGGCCAGGGCTGGGGTTCGGATTCTTAACTTGTGACCTGGGTGAAGTACCTTCAGGAATTGGTCAAGCAACTCCATTACGGCTAAAGGGACGTCTCATCAACCAAGCGAGTGGTGGCGGCTGGCGGAGGTCCCTCTTCAGGGGAC
>NW_006295062.1:2346845-2350906 GCF_000327345.1 Myotis davidii
GGCGGCGCCCCGGCCTCTCGCTTTTCGCCGCTCCTTCTCTTTCCCACAAATGGCCTCTGCCTCCACTTCCTGCCCTTCGGGGCCTCCAGCCCGAGACGTCCACTTCCTCAGTCCCGTGGTTGCCGCCGTGGGAAGGGGAAGAGCTAAAGTGTTGCAAAAACTTGTAAGCGTCTTCAGAACTTCCACTTGGACTCAACAGGGGCCACGCTCCAGAAGTTGCTTGGTCTCATTTTGGTCCTGCCTTGAAAATGAGCGTGAAGCTGTTTCTTACCCCCCACCCCGCCCCCTTAGTTTCTTTCTGATGGGGGCTGGCTC
This sequence comes from Myotis davidii, assembly GCF_000327345.1. Taxonomy (NCBI): domain Eukaryota; kingdom Metazoa; phylum Chordata; class Mammalia; order Chiroptera; family Vespertilionidae; genus Myotis; species Myotis davidii. The sequence goes on from NW_006295062.1 coordinate 2,347,161, forward strand.
GGAACGGGGCCTCCGATAGGAAGGAGCACCGCGGGCTGAGCACCCGCTCCTGCCCTCCAGTGGGTCTGTGAGTCCATCCGCCTGCCTGGTCCGGGACTGAGGGTGGGTCTGTGAGTCCGGGACTGCGGGTGGGTCTGTGAGTCCACCCGCCTGCCTGGTCCGGGACTGCGGGTGGGTCTGTAAGTCCATCCGCCTGCCGGGGTCAGGGACTGCTGGTGGCCAAGGTAGCCGCCCAGGCTGCTGGCTGGAGCGGCGTCCTTCCTGTGCGAATTTCAGGTGAATCCGGGAAACGCTGTAGCTGGGATGTTGCTATCAGGAGAGTCCCCGGGAGAAGCTGTGTTTGGCGGACTGACAGAATTGCCGGCGGAAGAGGCTTGAGTTGACTGATGGATTTGAGTCACCTGTGCCTTGATTTCAGCCCCTGTGGAGCTGAACTTGCTACTCTGTCCTGGTTTCCTAACCTCATTTCTCTTTAAGTCTTGGGCATGTGCGGTGGGCACGGGTGATCTGTCAGAGAGGACAGCGTATCTTTTAGATGCGTGAGCCGCGTTCTAAGCCGGGCAGCAAGATTCGTGGATGTCAAAGCGTGCAGCAGGTTAGGAGCAGGTCTGGAGCAGTAGAATTAGAATATCAGAGAGCCCAGAAACGGGATGGCTGTGAGCGGCAGCATTGACTGTTGGGAAGAATTGGGGGGCAGGGTGTGAAGACCTAGGCTTGATGTTGGTTCTGAAACTTGGTGAGTGGTGTGAGCGTGAGTATGGCTTTCAGCGGAGTCCACCACTGTAAAAAGGTGGTAATGATAGTTGTCCTACTTGTCAGGGTTCAATGAAGTCAGGACTGTTGCAGGAGTTTGTGGGAGAGGGGGTGGGATGGAGGTAGGGATGGGAGTAAGGCCAGCGATGTACTACATCTCGTGTGTGTGTGTGGTTTTAGTCCGTCAGCTCGTCTACTTTCTTCTGACCACAACTGGGCCCTTCCTTGTGTTTCTGTTCACTTTATTTATCTTTGGAAAGTGGGTACTGTTATGTGAGACCTCAGCAAGGTTCCCCTATGCCTGAGGCGTAGAATCTTTCTCGGGATTTCATGTGGAAATAAGTGGGAATATAAGTTACTAGGTATCTTTTGGGAATATGGGACCTAGACACATGGAGATAGGAAAGCAAGAACAGGATCTAAACGGGGCTTGGTAGAAGGTGGAAGACGTGAGAAAGGTTTAAATCCTTGCCGTAATTCTTCACGGCTCTTGCCTCGGCTGAAGATGGCTTGAGACTGGAAATTTTTAAACCAGAGTTGAGATCATCCTTTGTGCCACGTCACCCAACCATGTAACATCTTTTTGCATATTGAATTTGGGAACGTCATTGGCAACCTTTTCTGAAAGCTAAATTAGGAGACAATATAACAACGTACAACTACTGTGCTGGAAGAGATCTTGGTGAACTCTTCTGACATTTCCAGTGTATTTGTCTCAAGATGTGCACGAGTCCCACTTTTCATTGGCTCCAAAGACTTCTAAACCAGTGGTTCTCAACCCTGGCTGCACATTAGAATCACCTGGGAATCTTTTTAAAATCCTGATTTTTGGGCCTCATCCTCCGGACATTCTGTTTCTTTGTTATGGGGTGGGCCACAACATTTGTAACAAAAAGACAGAATTTCCGGAGGATGAGGCCCAGAAATCGGGATTTTTAAAAGATTCCCAGGTGATTCTAATGTGCAGCCAGGGTTGAGAACCACTGCTCTAGAGGTTGGAGCCATCGGAAGGTTTGAGAGTTGGAGAATCGGCTTCCAAGGCGGCTCACTCACATGGCTCTCTGCCGGATGCCTCGATTCCTGACCGTCGGGCCTCTCCCCAGGACTCTCCACAACAAGCATGTCAAACTCGTGGCCCACAACGAATGTTTTTGCAGCCCAGCCCATATATCGGTACGTAAGAAACGTTATAATAAAAATTCTGTAAGTTAGTTTTTACAATATCCTGTTATACATAATTATTTTTTTATTTTTTGGTGAAATTGAACTCTTTTTTAAAAAAATTATTTATTTTCTCTATTGATTAAGGTGTTACATATGTGTCCTTATCCCCTCATTGCCCCCACTCACATCCCTTCCCCGTCCCCCCCTCTCTGCTCATGCCCTCACCCCCCTAGTGTCTGTGTCGAGTGAGATCATGTGATATTTATCTTTCCCTGACTGACTTATTTCGCTTAGCATAATGCTCTCCATTATACATAATTATTAATAATGAACTACAATGTTGGTTAATGATCGATTACTATAATCGTGTTGCATTCATTTCCCTTATGCGCCTTAAGCGCAGGTGCACCATTTCTCTCCACTAATAACACTAGCAGCGAATATTTTAACAGCTGATTGCCATGTCATTACAGTGGGGCCTTGACTTACGAGTTTAATTCGTTCCGTGACGGAGCTCCTTAGTTAACTCAAATTTCTCTGTCAATTCAAAGCAAAAAATCGGCGGAGAGACGGCTGGTATCTCGGAAAAACTCGTTAGTCGGGACACTCGTAAGTCAAGGCCCCACTGTAGTCTTGTACTGACTTATTTGGTGTACCAACAGGAAATATTTTGCTTTTGGAGAACAAGAAAAAATACGTTTACTTACATTATTCTTATTGTGCAGTTATTCAGTGTCTGGTAACTTAATGTTCAAGAAAATATTAATTTTTATTAAAATGTTCTATTATTTTGTGTTAACGATGACTCATTTATTTCAGCCCTTTGTATTCAGCATGTCTCTATTGAAATAAACCTACGTTTCTATGAAAATTGAAGCTTTTGTTTTTTTGCTGCCACATAAACTTGAACTTTGCTTATTTGGCCCATGTTAGACTTTGAGTTTGACATGCTTGCTCTACAACATGGCAGCTAACTTTTCCCCCAGAGCAAGTGATCAAAGAGAGCGAGAGAGAGAGAGAGAGAGTGAGAAAGAGAGAGAGAGAGAGGATAATTAAGATATAAACTTCTGTCTCTTGGTATCTAATCTTGGAAGTTGACGTAACATAACTTTTACTGGCACTTGGACCAAACCTGGTACAGTGTGGGCGGGGAGCCTGAGGACCCCTGGCATTCTTGGATCCTTGCTCCCACAATTTCTTTTTTAAGGTTGTTTAGACCAGATATTATTGAGAAAATCTTTGTTTCATAAGCTTATTAAAGTATGTACTGTAGGAGATGAAAATACAGCTGGGATTTTTACTATTCTAGAAACTTTTAATTTTAAACAGGAAACTTTGTTATTTCTCTGGTTCTTCACTATCAGATGGCAGAATTAATTAGCCAAATATGCAGTAAGTTAGGAAATTAGAAATTTAAATCTTGCTCATCCTTTGACCAAATGGAACAGCTGAGTTTTTTTTAAATCCTAAAACAAATTGGTAAAAAATTATTGCCACAATGATCTCCTTGATGAGCAGCTTAAACTTAGTCATTAATCATCTGTGCATCTGTGTATTTAAAAAAAATATATTTTTATTGATTTCAGAGAGGAAGGGAGAGGGAGAGAGAGACAGAAATATCATGATGAGAGAGAATCATTGATTGATTGCCCCCTGCACATCCCACACTGGGGTTGGAGCCTGCAGCCCGGGCATGTGCCCGACTGGGAATTGAACCGTAACCTCCTCGTTCAACCACTGAACCATGCTGGCTGGGCCATTTGTGTATTTTTGAAAAATAAAACTCACTGGCAAAGTAACTGAAAAAAATCTTGGTGAACCTAAATCCG
>NW_006295062.1:2350967-2354979 GCF_000327345.1 Myotis davidii
GACAGTAAATATTTATTTGCTTAGCAAATCTTAATTTCTCTTTTGAAACCCTGATACATTTTAATTATCCACATGGATAGAAGGGCTTCATTCTTTCAGCTTCTAGATGAACTCTTGCTGAAGTGTCTGTAGGTAGAAAGAAGAGTTTAGGAACCCTGAGCCTGAAGCCTCATTAAATGACCTCAGTTTCTTCCATCTCTAAAAATGCTGTGGGTCTAATATTTTCATGTAACAAATATCCTTTGAATCCAGCATGTTTATAACAAGAGCTCATAAATGATGTTAAACTGTAACGTCAGATAATGAAGTCTGAGAATCATTTTTGTTCATCCTGACCCAGTTGAAGACTTGAAACGTCAGCAAAATTGATTTCCTTTCTTCTGGTTTGTGGCCCTTTTCCCATTCACTGCCCTAATTTATGATCTCATATCTTTCTTTTCTTTCATCCTTCCTCTCCCCTCATCCCCTTCCTTCCTCCCCCCTCCCCCCTATAAAAACCAGGAAAGGGTTGGTGGGCAGTCATTTATTGTAGACTAGTTGATCCTGTTATTAAGAGAGGGTTTTAGCTAATGTGCTTCTATTTGCATAGTAAGCCTTTAAAAAAAATCTCAAATTATATTTAGTAAGTTCTGCCAGATTTTTAAAAACTTCAAAAAGGGTTTTATATTCAATTCCAATGTGATGTGTGTTTATATATGGGGTGGGGTTCTCCACACCACCAAGTAATTCTCAGACACCAGTGGGGTGTCTACAATTAAACTCAATCCTGACACTGTTTATCCGGAGACATCATCGTATTCTGCAGGTTAAGGGCTCAGTCCCATAAGACTGCCCTCCACTTCAGATACTAGTTATACTAGGAATCTCAGGTTGTTACCGTGCTTTTGACCAACTGCTACTGATTGGAGGTTCCCATGACCCCTTCCTTGGCTCTCAGATGTTACCTGAACTTCCTGACCCATGACTGGCTATAAATCAGAGGTTCTCACAGCTTCTTCCTTGGGCTCCATTAATTTGCTAGAGCAGCTCACAGAAGTCAGGAGACTGGTTTACTCACCAGATTACCGATTTATGGCAAAGGATAGTAAGGGACAGGAGTCAACAGCCAGAAGAAGAGATGCATAGGGTGAGGCCCAGACAAAGGGGCTCCGTCCTCGAGGAGCTGGGCCCAGGTGGCGGCCCGAGGAAGCGATCTGGGTCCCCAGCCTGCAAACTCTCTGAAGCCCCCAGGTGCACAGTCCTGACTAAAGGAATCATTGGCCACTGGTGCCTGATTCAACCCCAGCCTCTCTGCTCCCCAGGAAACGGGTGGCACTGAAAGTTCCAGCCCCAGTTCAAGGGCCAACCAGCCCCGCTTAGGTGCTTTCCAAACGTCGCTCATTAGCATAGCAAACCCAGTTGTGGGAAGGGGCCTGTTATGAATAATGAGACCAGCTCCCCTTTATGACTCGGGCCTTTTCAGGAACTGAGGGAGGAGGAGACACTAAGTATTAGAACCAGAGATGCTCCCACTGCTCTCATCACTCAGGGCGTTCCAGGGGTTGGGGGAGCTGCAAGCCAGGAACTGTGGCCCAAGATCAAATATATTTCTTATAAATCACACTGTTGCAGCCTCCTAAATAGCGTAAAAATCTAGGTAGGTTTCCTGTCTGCTGTCATCCCCGGGCCACCCTTGCCTCTGGCCTGGCCTGGCCTGCTGCATCTTCCATATCTGCTCGAGGCCTCTCTGTTTTTCACACTATATTTAGAATGGTCTTCTCAGCATGCAAGCCTAATTATGCCACTTATTTGCTTGAAACACTTCAGTGGCTCTCCATTGCTCTCAGTAAAACATCTAAAACCCCTAAACTATAGGACTTACTGGGTGGTAAATGACCTCGCCCTTACTTTCCTCTAGTTTCATCTCATACCATATTCTGCCTTTTTCTTCTGCTCCAGGCAACCACAAAGAACTTTTTTCAGTTTCTTGATGGTACCCTGCTTCCTCTTGCTTCAGGCCTTCCCACAGGCAAGAGAGCAGATTGGAGTGCTTGGCATACCCACGGAGCTGGAAGAAGACAGAGCTGGCTACAGAATGGTCCCTGTGCGGCAAGCACGTCCAACTCAAAGGCTCACACGGGCCAAATAAGCAAGGTTTACGTGTACGAAGGTTGAGAACCACTGTGCTAGAGGGACATGCAGGGATTAAAAAGGTGTGTGTGTGTGTGTTTAGGGTGAAGATTAAATAGCGGAGTCTGTGTGCTGTTGGGGGATGATCCTGTAGAGAGGAAGAGAGAGACTAATGATGCAGGAAGAGGGATAATGGCTGGAATGACGCACTTGGGCTTGGGGGTGGTGGCCGCATAGAGTCCAAAGCCTGTGTGGAGGGCTTGGCGTTTGCTAAGAGCAGGAGCATGCTCTCCATGTGGCCAGAGGCCAGAAGGAGGTGGGCATGGATGTTGGTAGGTTTGTAGATTTGGTGGAGGAGCAATGAGGGAGTTCATGCTTAAAGGCTTCTGTCTGGGAAAGACGATGTAAGGTCATATCTGGAGAGTGAGGGTAGGGAGGGAGTGGGGGAGAATCTCAGTAAGATTTCTAGAAGTGTTGAGTGGATGTTCATTTCTGGTTTATGACCATAAATGCATTTACTGTGAAGTTTTGTAAGGCTGGCTGCATGATTTTCTTTCCCGCTACAGCAGTTGCCTGCCAGGCGCAGGTGCTGAAAAGCATGGGCAAAGGGCAAGGGAGGTGACTGTGTTTGCAGGACTTGGGGTTGAAGCTGCTTAAGGAGAGAAGTCGAGCCCAGAGGGAGCTGGTGCACAGAAAGGTTTGGAGGTCGGTCCTGCAGGTATGAAGAAGGCAGAGGATTGGGATAGGTAGGTATTTGAGCACGTGGCTGAGGCTGGAGGGCTAGGGGAAGAAACTCCCTGATGATGAAGTTCAGGTATACCCCCAGCGGAGTTAGGTAGAACGATGGAAAACGTTTCCGGAGAAGAGACGGTCGAGGACTTAAGAGAGACCAGGCTTCTAGAACATAGAAGCCACTGAGGAAGATGCCGGGAGTCGGGTAGAAAGGAAGTCTGTGAACCAGAAGCAGATATCAGGAGGTCCACAGATGGTAGCAGCAAGGTGGGGAAAAGGGTATTAACCAAATCCTAAGGCTACAGGGCTTCTGCAAAAGAAAGGAGATGATTGGACTGAGAAGCACTGAATTGGAAGTGACAGTGGGGACGGAGGAGGACTCCCATCGCCCTGGCCCTGTGGCAATGGCAGGAGAGGACAAACAGCTAAGACGTGCACGCCTACGCCGCAGGGAAAGCCAGGAGTAGATGACATTCTTAGAAGAGGTGGAGGGTCTTGAAGGGTTTGCTGGTGTTCCCAAGGACTTAGGGCTGGGCAGCAGTGGCATTAGCCACTCGGGTGGATGCGGTTCTGTGGGTATGGAAATCTCTCTCTGAAAGAGGGGAGAGTGGGATGCCTCGGTGGAGGGAGGCTCCGCAGTGTGCGGCCTCCTAGAGTGGCGGACCCTGGCCTAGCCTGTGGGTTCCGAGGCTTGGCTGGGTCGGTGACAGTTTCCTAGCACTGGCTCCCTAAGGCGCATCCACTGACACAGCGTGAAGAGAATGGAATGAGAGTTTCTGGTAGAGAATTTCAGGTCCTGCTGGGGAAATGCCCTCAGTAATGCCTCTGAGGGCGAGTGATACTGTCTTCGGGGTGAGAGAGAAGAAAGCGGGTCTGAAGGACCTCTGCTGCTGCTGCTAATATTCCTCTTACTTCTGTACTGAAAATGCTCTCGGGCTCTCAAAGCCTTTCATACTATTAAAGAGAACAAGAGATGACTTAATACTTAACGTGACTACAGTTCCAGCCCCTCCCAGGAATGGAATTTTAGACCAATCAATCTGGAATTCCCTGGTCAGCACTAGTGAGGTCATCTGCCCGATAAGACCCCTAATTTTCCCCAAGGGAAGGTGACCTTGGCTGGAATAATCCTCTCTCTTAACTTCTTGCCCACCTGCTTTCTCACTGTAAA
>NW_006295062.1:2357498-2360760 GCF_000327345.1 Myotis davidii
GTCTAATTAGCATATTACCCTTTTATTAGTATAGATAATACTTGGTATGTACAAAACTGCAAAATACACATTCTTTTCAAATGTACACCAAATATAGACCATCTGCTGGGTCATAAAGCGAGACTCAGCAAATTTCAAAGGACTGAAATTGTAGAGTATATTCTCTGACCATTAAAAATCAGTAGAGAAATATAAGGGGAGAATCCAAAATGTATTAAAATTAAGGAACATACTTCTAAATGACCTGTAGGTGAAAGAGGAAATCGGAAAATATTTTAAAATGAAGAATAATGAAAATAAAACATCAAATGTGTGGGATGCAGCTAAAGCAGTGCTTAGAAGGAAATTTATGGCTTCTAATGAACACAGTAGAAAAAAGGAATGGTGGAAAATCAATACTCTAAGCTTTCATATTATGAAACTAGAAGAAGAGCAAATGAAACTCAAATAAACTCAAATGAAGAAGCAAATAATAAAGAACACGGTATTCGATTAAATAGAAAGTGTATATACAATAGAGAAGTCATCACTGCCAAAATTTGTTCTTTAAACAGAGTAATAAAATCTAAAATCTCCTAGCAAGAATATTCAATAAAAGAGAAACAAATAACCAATATCTGGAGTTTCAAAATGTGGTGTCATTACACAATCTACAGATATTTAGAGAACACAATGAACAACCTTTTGCCAATAATTTTGACCATATAGACAAATTCTTTGAAAAACATAATTTACTAAAACTGAAACAAAGAGAAGTAAAATACTAAAAATCTGACATACTTTAAGAAATGGAATATAGCCCTGGCGAGTGTGGCTCAGTTGGTTGGAGTGTTGTCCTGTACACTAAGGGGTATGGGTTCAATTCCTGGTCAAAGGCACATACCTGGGTTGCAGGTTTGATCCCTGGCCGTGGTTGGGGCACATGTGGGAGGCAACCAATTGATGTGTCTCTCTCACGTCGATGTTTCTCTCTCTCCCTCTCTCCCTCCCACTCTCTCTAAAAATCAATGGAAAAAATATCCTTGGGTGAGGACTTACAACAACAACAACAAAAATTAATGTTATCTACCTATCAAACTTTGCTTTTGAAATAAGATATAGTACCTTAAACTTTTTATGCTTTTGACCGTGAGTAATTGTAATAAGATATGGATGAATCCATGTGTCAAATTTATATACTAGATTTTATGATGACCATAGTTAGGGTAGAATTCATGTTATTTAGGTTGCAGCATGATCCATATGATCATAAAGGGAAATATTCCTACAGGAAGGAAAAGGTGGACCTTGTGCCTGCCTCATGGAGGTGGAGTGGAAGAAGTAAGTGAAAGCAGAGAAAGAAAGGAATTGCAAGTGATCCGCAGTGAAGGAAGCAGAAGGGCTGAAGTGGCGGCTGGTGCGCAGGGCCTTTCCGAGGCGCCGAGGTCCAGGAAGGCTCTAGGGCAGTGGTTCCCAGCCTGTTTTTGGCCACGCCCCACCTGAGCATCTCTGAAATCCTGATGTCCGTCCCTCCCCCCGACATATAATTCTTATTATTCACAAAGTGAACTCCTGTTCATGTGGAGGAAGCCTAAAAGGCCATTAACTTGGTCTAAACAAGCTTCCAAAGAACATGGCATCCATGAAAGAGAAAAATAAAAGAATGAAAGGACACAAACAGCTAAGATGTGCACGCCTACGCCGCAGGGAAAGCCAGGAGTAGATGACATTCTTAGAAGAGGTGGAGGGTCTTGAAGGGTTTGCTGGTGTTCCCAAGGACTTAGGGCTGGGCAGCAGTGGCATTAGCCACCTCGGGTGGATGCGGTTCTGTGGGTATGGAAATCTCTCTCTGAAAGAGGGGAGAGTGGGATGCCTCGGTGGAGGGAGGCTCCGCAGTGTGCGGCCTCCTAGAGTGGCGGACCCTGGCCTAGCCTGTGGGTTCCGAGGCTTGGCTGGGTCGGTGACAGTTTCCTAGCACTGGCTCCCTAAGGCGCATCCACTGACACAGCGTGAAGAGAATGGAATGAGAGTTTCTGGTAGAGAATTTCAGGTCCTGCTGGGGAAATGCCCTCAGTAATGCCTCTGAGGGCGAGTGATACTGTCTTCGGGGTGAGAGAGAAGAAAGCGGGTCTGAAGGACCTCTGCTGCTGCTGCTAATATTCCTCTTACTTCTGTACTGAAAATGCTCTCGGGCTCTCAAAGCCTTTCATACTATTAAAGAGAACAAGAGATGACTTAATACTTAACGTGACTACAGTTCCAGCCCCTCCCAGGAATGGAATTTTAGACCAATCAATCTGGAATTCCCTGGTCAGCACTAGTGAGGTCATCTGCCCGATAAGACCCCTAATTTTCCCCAAGGGAAGGTGACCTTGGCTGGAATAATCCTCTCTCTTAACTTCTTGCCCACCCGCTTTCTGCCTGTAAAAACCTTCCATGTTGTACAGTCCCTGCGTTGCCCTTCTAGCTGTTGGATGGGATCTTAATAGAGCCAATTAGGTCTTCACCTTTACTCAGGTGAGTTTGTTCTTAGCAGCACGTTCCCATTTGTTCCTCCCGGGTCCTCTGGGAGACGGCAGGGCAAGCGTGCCTGTCCTGCGGGTGGAGAACCGAGGCCCCGTGGGCCCAAGCGACCTGCCTCGTCAGTCCAGCAAGTGAGTGGCTGCACGAGGCCCAGCAGCCAGGCCTCTGCCTTCCAGTGGTGCTCGGAGGGGTCCCCTGGCTGTCAGGGCAGAGAAATCTCCTGGCCCGGCCCCTTCCTCCTGCCTTGTTAGCAGAGCCCGGGCTCCGGTTTCTTTCTCAGGACTTTCTAAATATCAGCGTGATGCTCACAAAACAGTAGGTGCTTTCTCAGAGCCAGGTGTGTGATGGGTGTTTTCTTGTTTCACCTCCACAGTAACCCTGAAGATACAGGTAGCTCAGACTGAGGCTGAGAAAAGCAGCTTAACCAAGGTGTCCCAAGAGCAGACTCCAGACACTGAGTCCCACACTGTAGTTGGTTGGTATATAGCTACTTTAAAACATTGTTATAATATACATAACAAAATTTACCATATTTACCCTTTATAAGTATACAGTTAGTTCAGTGGAGTTAAGTACATGCACATTGTTATTCAGTTACTCTCCATCTCCAAAACATTTTTTGTCATCTCATCCCGAAACTCTGTTTCCATTAAACACCAACTCCACATCCTCCCCTCCCTCTAGCCCTGGGCAATGACTATTCTCCTTTCCATCTCTATGAATTTGACTATATGACCTCATGTAGGTGAAATCATCTGGT
>NW_006295062.1:2364181-2368330 GCF_000327345.1 Myotis davidii
GAAAAGAAAAATGTATATGAGGCCCCTAGAACCATAAGAAATGCCAAAAATTCACTGTTAATAATTCATTCTCAAATTGCACCCCTGTGGGGCATGTGCCCCAAGTTGGGAACCTCTGCTCTACGGAGAGTTACACTGAAGTTTGCGAAAGGCTTGGGTTGGTAGGTGTAAGAGTAGGTGCCATGAGGTTGGAGGTTTGGGGACTGTGATAGGGAGAGAAAATTGGGTTCTGGAGACATCATTTGTGCCTGACGTAAGCTTTATTACGGGACATGTGGTTATGTGAGCCAATAAGTAACTTTTTTTGCTTAAACTATTTTCAGTTGGGGTTTCTTTCATTGTGGATGAGAGTCCTAACCATACAAGGGGACAGAATATTTGCATTCTCTGAAAACCCCTTTAATGGAGTTGGCCATATATAGATTCAAGCTTTATTCATTCAGAAGGAAGTGTTTTGTGTCATATTTTCCCCCAGGCCCTGCCTGGGTCTGGCTCCCTGGACTGAATTGTATGTATACTTTCAAAGCCGTAAGTACAGTCAGTTGGACTCCTTGGTTGGAAGTGATAGAAACTCGAGGTAAGTTAGCTCATGCCACAAAGGGAAAGTTCATAGGCCTGTAGTGCCATGTGGACTGAGAGTGAAGGGATGGAAAAAAAATATTCCATGCAATCGATAAGACCCCTAATTTTCCCCAAGGGAAGGTGACCTTGGCTGGAATAATCCTCTCTCTTAACTTCTTGCCCACCCGCTTTCTGCCTGTAAAAACCTTCCATGTTGTACAGTCCCTGCGTTGCCCTTCTAGCTGTTGGATGGGATCTTAATAGAGCCAATTAGGTCTTCACCTTTACTCAGGTGAGTTTGTTCTTAGCAGCACGTTCCCATTTGTTCCTCCCGGGTCCTCTGGGAGACGGCAGGGCAAGCGTGCCTGTCCTGCGGGTGGAGAACCGAGGCCCCGTGGGCCCAAGCGACCTGCCTCGTCAGTCCAGCAAGTGAGTGGCTGCACGAGGCCCAGCAGCCAGGCCTCTGCCTTCCAGTGGTGCTCGGAGGGGTCCCCTGGCTGTCAGGGCAGAGAAATCTCCTGGCCCGGCCCCTTCCTCCTGCCTTGTTAGCAGAGCCCGGGCTCCGGTTTCTTTCTCAGGACTTTCTAAATATCAGCGTGATGCTCACAAAACAGTAGGTGCTTTCTCAGAGCCAGGTGTGTGATGGGTGTTTTCTTGTTTCACCTCCACAGTAACCCTGAAGATACAGGTAGCTCAGACTGAGGCTGAGAAAAGCAGCTTAACCAAGGTGTCCCAAGAGCAGACTCCAGACACTGAGTCCCACATTGTAGTTGGTTGGTATATAGCTACTTTAAAACATTGTTATAATATACATAACAAAATTTACCATATTTACCCTTTATAAGTATACAGTTAGTTCAGTGGAGTTAAGTACATGCACATTGTTATTCAGTTACTCTCCATCTCCAAAACATTTTTTGTCATCTCATCCCGAAACTCTGTTTCCATTAAACACCAACTCCACATCCTCCCCTCCCTCTAGCCCTGGGCAATGACTATTCTCCTTTCCATCTCTATGAATTTGACTATATGACCTCATGTAGGTGAAATCACATGGTATTTGTCCCTTTCTGTCTGGCTATTTCACTTAGCATAATGTCTTCAGGAGTCATTCATGTTAGAGCATGTGTCAACATTTCATTCCTTTTTAAACCGAGTAATGTTCCACGGCGTGGGTACACCGCGTTTTGTTCTCCGCTCATCATCAGTGGACACTTGGGTTGTTTCCCCCTTTCTGCTGTTGTGAATACTGCTGCAGTGAACATGGGTGTGCCAATATCTATTCAAGTTCCTGTTTCCATATTCTGGGTACATAATAACTGCCTTTTGTTACACATTTCCTCTCAGGTTTTTGCTTTGAAACTTGTGCTCTAGTTGCCTGTGCATTTTTAAAATCTGTAACGAGCTTTCTGATCCGTTGATAGAAATTCCAGTATTTCACACTAAGTTTGAAGGTCTTCTCCACCTCACTGCAGTCCACTAAGGGGGCAGCCTGGTGTTGTGGCTCAGAGTGTGGACTCTGGAGCCAGGCTGCTGGGGTTCCGATCCTAGCCCTGCCATTAATGAGTTAAGTGCCCTTGAAGTTATACAAGTTCTGTTTGCGTGCATGCGATATGCTAGTAGCAGTAGAAATAGTAGTACATCTCTAAGCAGGATTTTATTTGGATAAATAATTTGGAGCAGGGACATGTATGCTGGTTCCAAATTCAGCCTTCAGCTGTTGAGAGGTGAAGTAGCTCTAATGTCCGAAGCTGCTTTGCAGGTGGGAGGAACTGGAGTTGGTATAAGTTGGTAGAGCTCTCTAGGGCCAGTGAGATCCCAGATCCATTGAGGGGGAGGGCCTGGTGGGAAAGGGCGTCACTGCAGAAAAACTGTACATTTGAGAATATCAGAGCTTGCAAATCCCCTCGCACCATTTCTTGTTGCTTGTAGTTGAGGAAAGTCATCATAAAAGTGAATTAACTTTTCAGAGTTTACCAGTTGTCACCTGTCTCTCGTGGCCTCACAGCCTAGATGGGGAACTCAGGTTTTCTATTCAGCATGTACTGGGCACCTCCAAAGTACCAGGCACATTGGGCACTGAAGATGGATGGGCAGCTCCCAGAGTGGTGGGAGAGACAGGCTGCATCTCGGAGGAACTTCTGCTTCACCTGAGAGCGTCATAGGTGTACTGATGGGCCTGGGCCTGGAGGGAGAGCCTGGGAGAGGCAGCTGAGTGTGACATGGCGGGGGCCCTTCATCGGGAGGCAGGGCAGGCCTGGCCGAAGGAGTAGCATCCTCCTAGAGTTGCAAACCAGAAGCAGGGTGCTTGTGATCAGCAACTTCAGAGCTTTCTGGGTTTTGTCTGTCTTTTGAGTTTGTTAATTTGTTTTTTTCTTTTCTTTTGGTGGGAGAACAGATAAAGAAGTGTTCCTTAGGGAACAGAATTATCAAACAGATTTCCTTAGGCATACAGCATCACTAACTTAAGTTGTTTTGGGAGGAGCCTAGATCATTCAACTTCCTTATTGTGATAGGCATGGAAACTGAGTCATACCTGTGTGACAGTAAGAAGATGTTCTGTTCCCTGATGCTAACAGCAATAGCAGCTGCGGGGGGAGTGGAAACGGAGTCTCCTCCTCTAAGTTAGTGTGTGGGGAAGGCTGAGTGTACAGAGAGAGAAACTCTGGGAACTGGGATAACTTAAGTATTTCTTGCCTGGACGTTCATTACTGGAATGCCCCCGTTAGTGAAAAGCAGTGAAAATATGCCAACTTGCCAAACAGAGCAGGTCCCGCAGCAGCCTGCCGCGTGTGTCTGTTAGAGATGTTGGCCAGCCATTGGAGAGTCCTCTGGGGTGGCCGCACAGCAGGAGCTGAGAGGCTGGGCGCCACTTCCCCCGTTCCCTCGCTTAGCCAGGCCGGGTCGGCTCTCCACGCGAGGGCCTGTGCTCCTTTATGAGATGGTCAGTAAACTCTGCCCATTGAATAGCCATCAGCTGGTCAGAATCCTTATTTAAGTCAGTGGGGGAAGTGATAGGTTCTTATAAAAACTAGGTTGCTTTGACTTTTAAAGTGTTTTCTGGTAAAACTGTGGGGACTTTGCATATTGTGTCGAGATACCTCACCACTAGGGCTACAGGTTTTTGTTTTCTCTGAGACTTGTTTAATAAATAAACTTAACTTTACTTGATGGTCTGGTAATCTCTGTTTTAAGGGCCTGTGTGATAACTAGTAGTGATAACCTCATTGTAAGTTCAAATAAAGATTTAAGTAATAAATATTAAGAGATTCAAATTCTTTAGTGACAAATTTTCAAAGCTAAAAAAAAATAAAAATCAGTCCTGGCTGTTGTGTTGGGGCACCGCCCCCTGTCACAGTCAAGGCAGGGTCGATGGGGAGGTTGCGGCGCCACCCCCTGTCATGCACAGAGCAGGGCCAATCAGGGGTTTTGGGCGTTGCCCCCTGTCATGCATAGAGCAGGGCCCATCAGGGGGGTTGGGGAGCTCCCCCCTGTCACGCACAGAACAGGGCCCATCAGGGGGTTGGGGAGCTCCCCCTGTCACACACAGAGCAGGGCCCATCAGGGGGTTGAGGAGCTCCCCCTGTC
>NW_006295062.1:2369073-2375205 GCF_000327345.1 Myotis davidii
GAAAAGAAAAATGTATATGAGGCCCCTAGAACCATAAGAAATGCCAAAAATTCACTGTTAATAATTCATTCTCAAATTGCACCCCTGTGGGGCATGTGCCCCAAGTTGGGAACCTCTGCTCTACGGAGAGTTACACTGAAGTTTGCGAAAGGCTTGGGTTGGTAGGTGTAAGAGTAGGTGCCATGAGGTTGGAGGTTTGGGGACTGTGATAGGGAGAGAAAATTGGGTTCTGGAGACATCATTTGTGCCTGACGTAAGCTTTATTACGGGACATGTGGTTATGTGAGCCAATAAGTAACTTTTTTTGCTTAAACTATTTTCAGTTGGGGTTTCTTTCATTGTGGATGAGAGTCCTAACCATACAAGGGGACAGAATATTTGCATTCTCTGAAAACCCCTTTAATGGAGTTGGCCATATATAGATTCAAGCTTTATTCATTCAGAAGGAAGTGTTTTGTGTCATATTTTCCCCCAGGCCCTGCCTGGGTCTGGCTCCCTGGACTGAATTGTATGTATACTTTCAAAGCCGTAAGTACAGTCAGTTGGACTCCTTGGTTGGAAGTGATAGAAACTCGAGGTAAGTTAGCTCATGCCACAAAGGGAAAGTTCATAGGCCTGTAGTGCCATGTGGACTGAGAGTGAAGGGATGGAAAAAAAATATTCCATGCAAATGGAGAGGAAAAACAAACTGGGATAGCAATTCTTGTATCAGACAAAACAGACTTCAAAACAAAGCCCTAACAGGAGATATAGAGGGCCACTTCATAATACTAAAGGGAATGATTCAACCAGAAAATATAACCCTTATGAACATACATGCACCCAAATGGGAGTACCCAAGTACATTAAAAAACTCTTGATGGACTTTAAGGGACAGATTGACAGCAATACAGTCATAGTAGGAACTTCAACACCCTACTGACATCACTGGATAGATCTTCCAGACAAAAAATTAACAAGGAAACAGGCCTTAAATGACACAGTAGATCAGATGGGTCTAACTGATATTTACAGAACACTTCATCCTCAAACAACAGAGTATACATTCTTCTCAAGTCCACATGGAACATTCTCAAAGATAGACCACATGTTAGGGCACAAAACAAATCCATACAAATTTAAGAAGATTGATATCATACCAAGCATCTTCTCAGATCACAATGGCATAAAGATAAAATCAACTACAATAAAAAACTCAAAACCACTCAGATACATGAAGGCTAAATAGCATGTTATTAAACAATGAGTGGGTTACCAATGAGATCAAGCAAGAAATTAAAAACTTCCTGGAAACAAATGAAAATGAATATACAACAACCCCAAACCTCTGGGACACAGTGAAAGCAGTCTGAAGAGGAAAGTTCATAGCACTACAGGCCTACCTCAACAAACAAGAAAAAGAACAAATAAATTATCTAACCCTACAACTAAATGAATTAGAGAGAGAACAGCAAGAAATGCCCAGAGGAAGTACAAGGAAGGAATTAATAAAGACCAGAGTGAAATAAATAACAAAGAGACAAAAAATACAGTACAAAAGACCAATGAATCCAAGAGCTGGTTTTTTGAAACGATAAACAAGATTGATGAACCCCTAGTCAGACTCATCAAGAAATAGGACCCCAATAAATAAAATCAGAAATGAAAGAAGCAATATAACAATGGATATCACAGAAGCACAAATGAATGTAAGCACATACTATGAACAGCGATATGCCAACAAACGACAACCTGGGTGAAATTTCTAGAAATATACAATCTTCCGAAACTCAATCAGGAAGAACCAGAAAACCTGAGTAGGCCAGTAACAACTGATGAAATTGAAGCAGTAATTTAAAAACTTCCAGCAAACAAAATTCCTGGACCAGATGGATTTACAGTGAATTTTACCAAACATTCAAAGAAGCACTAACACCTATCCTCCTTAAACTATTCCAAAACATTAAAGAGGAAGGAACACTTGCAAGCTCTTTTTACGAAGCCAGCATTATCCTAATTCTAAAAGCAGATAAAGACTCTACAAAGAAAGAAAATTACAGGCTAAAATCCCTCATGAACACAGATGCTAAAATCTTCAACAAAATATCAAGGCTTCTCTGACTGTAGGAGCTGTGCCAGGACTTGGTCTTACGGGCCCAGGTCTGTGTGTGGCTTTCAAGAACTATTGGCTAAGAACCCAAATAGTTCATTGGAGAGATCAGGAGGTTTGCAAGCCCCTCAGAGAGAGTTCTGAATTTTTTAGCAAAGGCAGTGGGGGATTAGAATTGCTTTGCAAAAAGTGGTGTATATGCTGAAGTTAGGGATGAAGTGTACTGAGTCTATAACTTACATGAAATGTGTCAGAATTTAAGGTTGACGGTTAAATAGAGGGATGACAGATGGCTGGGTGTGTGATAAAGGAAATGGAGCGAAATGTGAATTGTAGCACCCAGGTGGTGGGAACATGGATTCACTGTGTAGTTCCTTCAGCTTTTCTTAAAGTTTGAAACTTTTCATGATAAAATGTTGGGGGAAAGGATACTTGTATTATTTTTAAGAGCACATATATTGGCTAGGCATATCTGTAATAAACAAATCATCAACATGAACTTCCTAAGCCTTAATTATTTTCTTCCCTGGGATTTCTTTGCCTCTCTTCAGTCAAATCTCAGTTCTTTTTTTTTAAAATATATTTTATTGATTTTTTACAGAGAGGAAGGGAGAGCGATAGAGAGTTAGAAATATCGATGGGAGAGAAACATCGATTAGCTGCCTCCTGCACATCTCCTACTGGGGATGTGCCCGCAACCCAGGTACGTGCCCTTGACCGGAATCGAACCTGGGACCCTTCAGTCCGCAAAAAGAGGGATCTCTTACTCTTTGGGACAGCATGGATGGACCTGGAGACTATTGTGCTAAGTGAAATAAGCCAAACTGAGAAAGACAAACATCACATGATCACACTTATTGTGGAATCTCAGGAACAAAATTTATTGACTAACAGAATAAGACCTGATGTAGAAGGCATGGAACAGACTGACATACCTCGATGTGGGGTGGGGGGGATGAGAAGAGATAACATATGCTTATATGCATAGCCCACGGACATGGGTAGTAGGATACTGAAGACCTGGAAGAGTGGTTAAGGGATGGGAGGAGGGAGCAGAATGGCAGGGAAAATGGGAGATATCTGTAATACTATCAACAAAAAATATATTAAAAAAATAAAAGAAACATCATGATGAGAGAGAATCATAGGTCAGCTTGATAATAGAGTGGTGAAGGCCTGGGGTGGGGTGGGATCTGGGTGGAGGAGGGCAAGGGGGAGAAAAGGGGTGGGGGACATCTGTAATACTCTCAAGAATAAAGATATATTTAAAAAAACAAAATAAGAGCATGGACACTGTTTTAGGAAACTCCATTGTTACTATTATGACCTCTTAATACTATCCAGATGACCTTCAAGCTATCCTACCTGGAGAATACATGCTTAATGCAGGTCTTTGTATGTGTGTGGTGTTTGATAGTCCCTTTTGCTTTTGTGCACATGTCACCCAGGACACTTGAATTTTATGAGGGGGCTGGAGGAGTTTCTCTCTTCATTTTCAGATTCTCATTTGATTATCATGATGACTCTGTGATACAGACAAGGTGGCATTTGGACTCTACCTACCAACTCATTTTCTCCCAGCTTGTTAAACAAAAAGACTACTGATTAGGTTAGCCTGAGAATAAGGTTCACTTAAGACCACCCGTTCCTACTGACGCTCTGCTTGGTAGTTTATATACTGTGATTTGTTTTCAGAATTTTACTTATCAAGTGAGTATGTGTTCTGGTATTTTAATTAATGCTAAATGGCAGAGAGTGTTATCTGCTAGTAATGTATCATAGAACATTACCTACAAGTGTTTCCCAGCTCCCTGCTGAGCCATTCTTAGTTGGGAGTGCCTTGCTTCTCTGTATGTGTTTATTCTTACCCATCCAACGCCTTACAAGTTAAGTTGGGCTAGAGGACCCACCTTGCAATGGCCCCTCACTTTTTCTAGGATACATTTCGCTTTTGTTTTGTTTTTGTTAATCCTCACCTGAGGAGCAGGGCAGTCCTGGCTGTTGTGGTTAGAACGTCGGCCCGTGCATCAAAGGGTCATGGGTTCAATTCCTGGTCAAAGGCACATACCTGGGTTGCAGGTTTGATCCCTGGCCGTGGTTGGGGCACATGTGGGAGGCAACCGAGAGACATTGATGTGAGAGAGAGACATTGATTGGTTGCTCCTGGCTGGGGATCGAACTTGCTATCCAGGTACGTGCCCTTGACTGGGAGTCAAACCCATGAACCTTCAGTGTTCAGGTCAAAGCTCTAACCACTGAGCACACCAGCCAGGGCCCATTTAGGCCCATCCACACTCGTCCTGTATACAGCTCCTATAGTCAGAGAAGCCTTCTACAAGGGACTCGAGAAAACACACCAACAGGCACCCTTTCACATGAGCTAAATGTATACATTTTAGGCCCATTTGTAGATGAACATGTCATATCTTTTGAGGGCCATCACCCAGTCACCTCCCCACCGCACCTCATGCTTCAGGACTCTGGTGCCTGGTCCCTCTGATGCTTCCTGCCTTTGTTGCTTTGCCTGTGCTCTCTCTGATGCGTGGGAAGCTTCCCTCTCTCATGCCCACCCGCTGAGTGAACTCTTGTTTAATGTTCAAGCCTTTCCTGACTCTCTTTCCCAGAATTCCTTATGCTTCACTATGCCTTGTGCGGTCTTAACATTTATCATTGTGAGATACTGTATTAAAATGTCTTTCCTTAGGATAGTGGTCGACAAACTATGGCTTGCGAGCCACATGCGGCTCTTTGGCCCCTTGAGTGTGGCTCTTCCACAAAATACCACGTGTGGGCGCGCACATACAGTGCGATTGAAACTTTGTGGCCCATGCGCAGAAGTTGGTTTTCGGCCTGGGCGAGCCTATTTTGAAGAAGTGGCGTTAGAGGAAGTGGGGGGTGGACATATAGAGGATGAACGAAAGGAGACAGACGAAACAAGTATACAGGACGAGTGTGGATGGGAGAGTTGGAAGGGGTTGACCTCAGTGAACGTACCTCAGTCAGATTGAGGATGTTTTTAGCAAAGGCCAGCTTAGGAGTACCCTAATTAAGTTAATAACAATGTACCTACCTATATAGTTTAAGTTTACAAAATTTGGTTCTCAAAAGACATTTCCCAGCTTAGTTACCCTAATTAAGTGAATAACAATGTACCTACCTATATAGTTTAAGTTTAAAAACTTGGGCTCTCAGAAGAAATTTCAATTGTTGTACTGTTGATGTTTGGCTCTGTTGACTAATGAGTGTGCCGACCACTGCCTTAGGAGATTGGGTTTTCCAAGGGCACAGACCCACAGTGTCGTACAAGTAGCACTTCAGTATTTTGGGGACAAAAACGAATCAAGTTATGGAGCTTCTGTGTTGATGAGTAGCTCATGTGAAAGGGTGCCTGTTGGTGTGTTTTCTCGAGTCCCTTGTACAAGGCTTCTCTGACTGTAGGAGCTGTGCCAGGACTTGGTCTTACGGGCCCAGGTCTGTGTGTGGCTTTCAAGAACTATTGGCTAAGAACCCAAATAGTTCATTGGAGAGATCAGGAGGTTTGCAAGCCCCTCAGAGAGAGTTCTGAATTTTTTAGCAAAGGCAGTGGGGGATTAGAATTGCTTTGCAAAAAGTGGTGTATATGCTGAAGTTAGGGATGAAGTGTACTGAGTCTATAACTTACATGAAATGTGTCAGAATTTAAGGTTGACGGTTAAATAGAGGGATGACAGATGGCTGGGTGTGTGATAAAGGAAATGGAGCGAAATGTGAATTGTAGCACCCAGGTGGTGGGAACATGGATTCACTGTGTAGTTCCTTCAGCTTTTCTTAAAGTTTGAAACTTTTCATGATAAAATGTTGGGGGAAAGGATACTTGTATTATTTTTAAGAGCACATATATTGGCTAGGCATATCTGTAATAAACAAATCATCAACATGAACTTCCTAAGCCTTAATTATTTTCTTCCCTGGGATTTCTTTGCCTCTCTTCAGTCAAATCTCAGTTCTTTTTTTTTAAAATATATTTTATTGATTTTTTACAGAGAGGAAGGGAGAGAGATAGA
>NW_006295062.1:2376388-2402871 GCF_000327345.1 Myotis davidii
GCATTTCAGGTACATGCCCTTGACCGGAATCGAACCCGGGACCTTTCAGTCCGCAGGCTGACACTCTATCCACTGAGCCAAACCGGTTTTGGCCAAATCTCAGTTCTTATGTTGCTCCCTGACCTTCAGTGAAATGCAGACGTTTCTCCTGTGTTCCCAGAGGACACCTCGCATACTTCAGCCATGGGATTTAGTATCCTATGTTCATTTACTAATCTGCCTGAACCACTCGACTTTGAGTTTCTTGAATACAAAGACTGTTTCTGGAATGCTTTTGGTACAAGTAAAAATGAAAACAATAACAATAAGTAGACTAACAGTAGTTTAAACAAATGAGTTTATTATCTCCAATAACAGAGGAGTGTGGGAGCAACACGTCCAGTCCAGGACTGGTTCAGGGCTGGTGCTCTGCCTCTCTCCTGCTTCCCTCACCACGCCAGGTAGACTCAAGCAGTGTGTGGATTGGAAATAGGCACCATGGTCATTCAGTTTCTGAGCTTTCAGCCGACATCTGTGAGTTTGTTGAATAGTCTTCAGTTTGTTTATTATGGGCTCTTCTAGAAAAATTGATTTTTTTGTTGAAAACGACAGCTCGGAATTTTATAAATAGCTCACATGTTTATAAAAGCCCCCTACCTGGGAAATCATTTCTCCATTTTCATTCAGCTATAGGAGTTCATAGCAGCAAGGTTGCTTCAGAGAAATTGAGTGACAGCTTACGGTCTGGAGGCTCCGGCCTCCTCCCCCAGCCTCAGGTCTGTGGGCCAGAGCAGTTTCACCTCCTAAACCAAGGCCTTTTGGGGAGGCCTGCTCCTTACCCCACTTGTTCTATTTTAGTCACAGCTCAAATGTGCTTAATTACCTAGTTAATTGCTTAAGACACTTATTAAAAAGTGCATAATTAGAAAAGGGGAGTGGAAAGAAGGGAATAGAGGCAGATAAATGGGGGGTCCAATTGAAGGGGGAGGGCCCCAGGCCTGACCCACTCAGACAGGCTCAGATCACAGCACTGATTGCTGCGGTGATGGCAATCCTTAAGTCATCAAGAAAAGGTTTAAGTTCAGTTTAATAAAATAGATAAATATGTGAAAAACATTAAAAACTACGTAGATATGACCTCAAATAGGTTTAAAATATCTTCTATACTAATAAAAGGGTAATATGCTAATTATGCTGGACATCTTCCGGACGACCTTCCTGACAAAGCTTGGCTGGGGAAGCCGCCCGAAGGGGCACGTGGTGTTATTTTTAAATGGAATGTAGTGCTGGCTGCGGGAGAGTGGCGGGAGCTTGCAGGCCGAGACTTTCCGTGGGTGCTGTTTGCTGGCCGTCACGGCTGTCCCCACTGTGGGCTTCCAGCCCAGTCCGAAGCTCGGGCCGGGAGCTGGATGGTGAGCTTCATGCTCTGTCGTAGATTACGAGTTCCCGCCAGGGAACATTGTCTTCTCTAAGCCCCGGCTCTGCTCCCTCATTCACATCCGGGAACAAAGCCGCCTGCGTCTCTTCGACCTGGAAGCCAGGCCAGGCCAGACTGCGCGGCCTCGGGTTCCGGAGCGGATGTCACAGGCCCACATTCTCACTAGCACTCAGCGCCCTGGCCGCAGTGGACTCTCATCACTCTGCGCGGGTTGTGCCCTCGCTCTCTGGCTCTGAATGTCCCCAGCACATATGTGCCTGTCCGTCTCTCGGGCTTACAGTTCTGTCCATGTACCAATGCGCTTCTGTTACCTTCAGAAGCGGACGCTGGAAAGGCGGCCTCTGGCTGCTTTCTGGGGCTGCTCCTCTGCGTGAGGCTCCGCTCCTCTCACTGTGGGCCTGTCCGCTGAAAAGCCCCGAGTTTGCATTGGTTTTCTAGCCTGGTGGTGCGGACCCTGATGCAAAACAACTGGCAGCTTCAAGTGCCCATGCGGTGGGGTGGTGGTGGTGGTGGCGGGGAGCTATATCATCTGGAACCTGTTCAGCTCTGAGGATAACGGCGGCCTGGGCTTTGCACCATGATAACACATAAAATCAAAGACCTCTCGGTGGCTTCGTGTCCAGTACTTTAACACACTGTGAAATAATTCCACTCTTTTTCTCTAAATCTAAACAGTCTTTTGTCATTAAAGTGAAGACGTAGGAAGAATGTGTTTATACTGGCTGGGCTCTTGGCCATTAGATTTTCACTAAAAACATGTTGTGTCTGTTTTTAGAATGCATGTTCCAAGGGCATTCCAAAAAAAATGAAAGAGTTCAAGGTTCAGTTCTAGGTTGACCCTCTTGGTAAGGAATGGGGGTGAGGGGCATAATACAGGCATTTCTCTCCAAGAGCTTACAGTCTTAGTTGGGTGGAATAAGATATACAGTATTAAAAAATTTGTTATTTCAAGAGTTAAAAACAGTGCAAGACAAATACAAGAGTCATACAGTATCAGGCAAGTTTCAGGTGAATGGAGGTTCAAAACTTCATGTGGCAGTGGCTATAAATGTTCAACTTGGTGAATGTGCATCTCACCCCAAGAACTCACTGTTGTAATTGGCCCTATGGCAAACCTTTGACAACTCAGAAGTTGAATCTTAGTAATTGTTCTCTTTTATCCTAAATTGCTTTGATTTTAAAGGCCTCCTTGGTCCTTTTCCAAACCCCTAAACCTTTACTCCCTCTCCCCCAAGTTTTTAGTGTATGAAAGCTGAGTAAAGGTTGTTGGTCGAGAAGTAATGCCATCATGATCCTTGAAGTAAGTAATTTAGTTCTCCTTCGTGAAGGGCACTTACAGGAAAATACATGTACTTACCCTCTTCAGTGACCTCCGCGTGTTGAGTCTCGAGGGCTGTGTGGGGTGTGTGATGGGGGTGGAGTGAGGATACAGAGAGAGCGAGTCCCCAGTGCCGGCGCTCTCTGTGGCTCCAGATGACTTGGGGCAGGTAGGGCACCGGGCTCGGGGCATTCCCCCTGGTGGGGCAGTGCTGAGGGTGTGTTGAGCTTCATGACAGGCGGTCTCCCCGCCGTCCCCCTGACAGGCCCATTGCCGTTCTCTCTTGACTGGGCTGCCCTGGCTGTGCTGTGGTGAATGACTGCCGAGGGCTGGGGGTTTCTCTGCCTGGAGCCTAGAAGGGTTTTCTGAGAATGTCTCCGTTAGGCGTTCCTGGAGCAGGGGGATTGCACTGGGTAGAAACCGAACCGCCTCTCATGTCTGTCTTCCGCATTGGCAGCTCTTCACCTGGGTCTTCGGTCCCCTGTCACAACTTCAGCAAACCAGCAGGATGGCTGCAAACAAGAGCAAGAGCCAGAGCTCCTTGGCCCTGCACAAGGTGATCATGGTTGGCAGTGGAGGGGTTGGCAAGTCGGCCCTGACGCTTCAGTTCATGTACGATGAGGTAAGCCCGCCTTCTGTGTGCGGTCAGGGTCCCCTCCCCAGCCTGTGCGTGTGCCGTCCACCACGTGCAGGGAGGGTCGTGGGCCAGATCGTGGTGAGGTGCTTCCCAGTAGCTTCATGAGGGGTCTAACCAGCAAACGCTCTGGATTGTTGATTTTTGTTATATTTTGTAGGGATGTGAGGGCCCTGCTCGCATTATTTCCCTTGTTACACTTGGAGCTGTCTTTCTGACAGGAACAAGGGAGGGGGAGGGACCTTTGTTCAGGGATTTCTGAAGAATGGGTCTGATACTGAGCTTTGTGACAGTTGATTTGGGGAGCTGTTGAAAGGGACAGCTAAGCTGTCAGAAGACTTAATTTTTTCTCAAGTGATAGACAGCAGGTACAGCTTGCACCATCCTGGCCCGGGTTTCCACCCCTTGAGGTGGGTAATGGAACTAATGCTGAGTCGAGCATGACAGCACAGTCTTGGTTCCTGTGGCCACAAATGCCCCTGCTTGGTGGCTGTTACTGGTCCCACAGGATTAGAGCTCAACCCAGGGACCTCTCATGTGATCACATTTCACACGGGCACACACTGTACAGAAAGTGTGAAAGGAAGCTGTGGGAACCACCATTCATGAAGATCATCACCCCTTTTCACTAGACTTTCATCTGCCCAGCCTCCCCTGCTGTTGGGTGGTGTTGGAGTGGCCATGGCCATTCTTGGGACCTCGCTGAGGGAAGAGGAATTGAGGAGAGTTTGGTTGGGATTGGTGGTATATGTTTATGTGGTTTGGAGTCGCTTTGGCCTGTGGTTCTCACCAGCCATCCCAGTGTAGGAATGGCTTCCAGGAATATTCCCCGCCCACGGTGCTGACTCACCTGGCCCTGGGACTGGAGTGCAGCCCAGGGGTGTATCTTGGTGTGGGCATGTCCTACGACACCTGGCACTGAGTGAGTGGGTGGAGGAGAAACAGGGTGGAAACATGGAGCTAGAAACTAGTCTGGAAAGTTCTTCCCTATCTTACAGGAAAGCTCAGGAGAGGGATCCTAACTTTGATAATAGTCCTAGAAGTTTCATTACTGGTAATGTCGAGTAGTTGTGAAGCTGAAAAAATCCTTTCTAAGCTATTAATAAAAAAAGAACTTTGGATCAACTAGGCTATAGGAAAGACTAAAATATATTTTTATTCTTTATAGGAAACATTTCAAAATCATTGACATATGATAAGATACTCAAAGAATACACAGCAACCACAAAAAAATGTGGGAACATATTCTAGTGGTATACCAGGCAGTAAATAGTGTTATTTTGCTGTGATTGTATTAGTTTTCTATTGCTGTAACAAATTTCTACAAATTCAGCAGCTTCAAACGACGCATTTGCTACCTCTAGTTCCCAGGGGTCAGGAATATGTCACAGCTTAGCTAGGTGTCCTTCCCAGGGTCTCACAAAGGCTGCCTTGGTGTCAGCTGTGGCTGTGAGCTCCACTGAGACTCGGGTCCTCTCCCAGCCTTCCTGGGTGCTGGAAGATGGAGGATGGGGTGCACAGCTCCAAGAGGTCCCTGCCACCAGGCCCTCCCCACAGGTGTTCACACCATGGTCCCTGCCACCAGGCCCTCTCCACAGGTGTTCGCACCATGGTCCCTACCACCAGGCTCTCTCCTCAGTATTCACACCATGGTCCCTACCACCAGGCCCTCCCCACAGGTGTTCACACCATGGTCCCTGCCACCAGGTAACCAGGCCCTCCACACAGGTGTTCACACCATGGTTCCTACCACCAGGCTCTCTCCTCAGTATTCACACCATGGTCCCTACCACCAGGCCCTCCCCACAGGTGTTCACACCATGGTCCCTGCCACCAGGCCCTTTCCACAGGTGTTCACACCACAGTTCTTGCCATCAAGCCCTCTCCACAGGTGTTCACACCATGGCCGCTGTTTCTTCAAGGCCAGGAGGAAAGTCTGTCTGCTTAGCTACTACAGATTCTTACATAAGTACGTGTAATCATTGGTAATCTCATTCATGTCCATTGCCATATTCTGTTGGTTAGAAGCCAGTCATTCAAAATTTTTTATAATGGATTTTTTGAAAAAGATTTAAAAAATGTATTTTTTAAAATTTTTTTCAGAGAGGAAGGGAGAGGGAGAGAGATAAAAACATCAATGATGAGACAAAATCATTGATGGGCTGCCTCCTGCATGCCCCACACTGGGGATCAAGCTCGCAACCTGGGCATGTGTCCTGAACAGGAATTGAACTGTGACCTCCTGGTTCATAATTTGACACTTAACCACTGAGCCACGCCAGCTGGACTGAAAAAGATTTTTTATTGATTTTTAGAGAGAGGAAAGGAGAGAAGAGAAAAGAGAAACATCGATTCGAGAACGATACATCCATCGGCTGCCTCTTGCATGCCCCCTACTGGGGATCTCTCCTGGGTCATACTTGGCTGTATCTTATGTGAGAAAGTTTTGTTTCTGATGCTCGCTTTTCTCTATTTCATATCTAGCAGAATCTCCTTAATTTACCCACACATTTTTGCATAAAAGAAGAGATGTAAATTTTGAAGTCTGAGTCTGTTTTTGCTTATTAACCTGATATTCTTAGGAAAAATTCCTTACTTTTCTTTTGTAACAGGGGAAGAACAGAGGGTCAGGAGAGGAATTAAGATGAAGGCGATAGGATTAGAGGTGTAGCTTGTTAATGAGATGAGAGAAGGGGATTTTGCCCCCTAAAGTTTTAATAATTGGCTTGGCTGGTGTGGCTCAGTGGTTGAGCATTTACCTGAACCAGGAGATCATGGTTTGATTTCCAGTCAGGGCACATGCTTGGGTTGGGGGCTTCACTCCCAGTAGGGGACATGCAGGAGGCAGGCAGTCACTGGTTCTCATCATTGATGTTTCTATCTTTCCCTCTCCCTTACCCCCTCAAATTGATAAAAAAAATATGTTCTTAAAAAAGAATGAATAATTGGCTCAGTGGATAAAGCATCAGCTCTTGGACTGAAGGGTCCCAAGTTCGATTCCGGTCAAGGGATATACCTCAGTTGCAGGCTCGATCCCTGGCCACGGTCAGGATGTTTCTCTCTCTCTGTCTCTCCCCTTCTCTTCCACTCTTTTTTAAAAAAAGGGAAAAATGTCCTTGGGTGAGGATTAACAACAACAAAAAAGAGTGAATAATTGGCAATGTCCCATGTTTTTAGTTGTCTCGTACGGGGGCAGGTACTACTAGCACGCATGCTCTTAACCTCCTCCAGCGCACAGGAGAGAACTATCTGCCCAGATGTCCGTGGTGTCGCTGTGGAGAAGCCCGGATCAGAGGCAGAGCCTCGGGGACAGGAGCCCTCTGCTCTGCTCTGCACACCCTAGGAGACCAGGAGCCTGGTCTGGATTGTTCATTCCTATGATGTATGTTTGCATGTGTGAAGGGCAAGAGAGAGGGAAATGATGCATGCTAAAAGTCCAGTGTTCTCTTTAGCTTCTTCAGAGAAGCAAAGGAGAGCTATGCTTAATCTTGGGCTATTTTTCTCACAGACTAACATATTTGAGGACTGGGAGGCAGCAGTTATTGAAGAGTCGGTGAAACGAAAGCAGAGCAAGGGAAGACTAGAGTGCAGTGATGTGTGCTTGGGGAAGTCTTTACCCGATTGTGCCATCAGCGTTGTCCAGCAGAGCCTTCTCAGTGACGGAGTGCTCTGTGTGTCTATTTCCAGTACCAGGGCTCCTGGGCACTGCAGACCTGCCTGGGGGCTGCTGCATTGGACGGTGTAGTTCCAGAATCACAATTTTGGATCTTGAAGGGACCTTAGCGGTGATTCCCAGATCAGGCTGATCATAGAATCTCATGGGGGATCTTTTAAAAAATTTCTGAATAGCATTTCTGGAGTTGGGAACCAGGAATCTTTATATTTACAATGCTCCCCGCCTCCCCCTCCCCCCCAGCAGTTCTGACATGTGGCCCGGTGTGCAGCTCCTGCTTGAAAGATCAACAGGTTAACCTGATGTCATAGGAAAGGAAATTGCATCTGTACTTGGGAGGCCAGTGGTCTGAAGTGTCATGGGCCGTTCACACTCTGTTTCTGGTCCAGTGTTTTCCCCTTGGTTCAGAAGAAATTCCTGCGTATATGGTGGAATTGCCATGGAAATTGGATTATGGAAGGAGCCACAGTCCCACAGTTCTTTACTTTTGAATTTGAGAAAATTAGAGGAAGAGTTTAATCATTTTACCCTTGGCCTAAAATATTTGAAGACTTTTGAAGCTATTTGGGTTTCCAGTGAGGTGAGGTTGATGGTGGGAGACTTCAGACTTGGAGTGGCTAGAAAAGACAGCCCAGCACAGGGGTGTGCATGAAGTTTGTCTTGGACTTGGTGTCTTGGGCGTCTGGGACTGAGTCGCACACATCCCTGCAAGGCCAGCGGTATGATTCATCGTAACAGATACATGACTTCGGAGATTTCCTATTTCTGTGGAAAAATGTAAGCGTCAAGGTTAAGATCTAATGTTCTCATAGTAAGTACCTTTCCCCTAGCACAGAGGTAAGCATTCACATCGGGACATTTTGACTCCTGGTGCCGGAGGACTCCGTGCAGCTCTTGCAGGTGTGAACCTTGAAAGCTCAGAAATATGCCCTTGAGATGCTCTGAGGCGTCGGAGGTCGCGCTGCGGGGGTGGGACTGCCGGGTATTTGTCTCTGTGGAGGGAGTTAAAGGAAGGACACTTGAGAGGCATAGGCAAAGTTGCATGTTCTCTATTTTAAGATAATTATTAGGGTGATTAGAAGATACCTAACACTAAACATCTTTTAGTATTTTTATTTTTAGGTTTAAAAGCATTTGAGCTGGTAGCTTCTAATTGGCAATGCAAGGCTCTTTTCAAGAGCTTTCTTCGGAGGTCCCTAAGTTCGTGTTGATATTTTCAATTCAACTTTTAAATCTTTAACAATTTAAGTTAGAGGTTTACTAAGATACTAGAGGCCCAGTGCACAAAATTCATGCACGGGGAGTCCCCTCAGCCCAGCCTGCACCCTCTGCAATCTGGGACCCTCGGGGGATGTCAGACTGCTGGTCTAGACTGGCAGTTGGACATCCCTCTCACAAAACTGCCGGCCTGGTTACCCTTAACTGCATCCCGCCAGCCTGGTCACCCCCAACTATCCCTCTCTGCCAGCCTGGTCACCCCAAACTGCCCTGCCCTGCTGGCTTGGTTGCCCCCAACTGCCCCTCCCCCCCCGCAGGCCTGATCGCCCCAGGCAGCCTGCTTGTTCAGTCGTTTGGCTGTTCCTCGGGCTGGCCCTGGGTGGCTGGGGGGCTGAGGGGACTGGGCACCGCCCAGTGGCTGTGGGTGCTGCCATCTTTGCAGGCAGGGCAGTCAATTAGCATATTCCCTCCTTATTGGCTGTGGATGCCACCATCTTTGCAATGGTGTGAGGGTCAATTAGCATATTCCCTCCTTATTGGCTGTGGATGCAGCCATCTTTGTGATGGTGTGAGGGTCAATTAGCATATTCCCTCTTTATTAGATAGGATAATTCATGTACAATGGAACTCACAGTTCAGTGATTCTTAGTGTATTCACACAGGTGTGTGAGCATCACCACTGTATACATTTCATCACTAGTTCTGCCCCAACTCCTGCATACAGTAGCCATTCCTCATTACTGCTCCCCTGCCACCTTGCCCTTGACAGCCGCTCTCTGGTTTTATGGCTCTGCCTATTCTGGATGTTTTATAGGAATGGAATCGTACAATATGTGACCTTTATATCTGGCTTCTTTCATGTAGCACAATGTTTTGAAAGTTCATCCATGTTGTAGTAGTATTTCTTTTTCTTTTTTTTTAAATGAGGTGATTCATATACCATAAAATTTACCCTTTTAAAAGTGTACAATTCCATATTTTTTTTAGTATATTCACAAATTTGTACAACCATCACTACTATCTAATTCCAGAACATCACCCCCCAAAAACTGCATACCCATTATCAGTCACTCTCCATTTCCCTTCCCAAGGTCCCAGCCACCACTAATCTGCTTTCTGTTTCCACAGATTTGTCTATTCTGGACATTTCATGTAAATACACTCATATAATATGTGACTGTGTTTGGCTTTTACTTACCATAGTTTGTCAAGGTTGTAGCATGAAGCAGTCCTTCATTCCTTTTTCAGACTGAATAGTATTCCGTTATGCCATGTTTTGTTTATCCTTTTGTCTATTTGTATTGTGTCTACTCCTTCCCAGGGTGCCTTCCTCCCCAGGGTCCCTCCTCCCCAGAATCCTACCTCCCCAGGGCTCCTCCTCCCTAGGGCCCCTCCTCCTCAGGCCCCTCCTCCCCAGAGTGTGTTGTCAGGCAAGTTTGGGGTGCTGGTTGGTAGCTGAAAATGGTATTTCAATGTAGTTATAATTTTTGTTTTCTTTACTAGTGAGGAAGAACATCTTTTCGTAGGTTTAACATCACATGCATTTACTTTTCTGTGAATTGTGTATGTCCATTGCTACTTTCCCCATTGGATTGTTGATCTTTTTGTGCAGACTGTTTGTATATAGCTTCTTGTGAAATGGCTTCAAATATTTTTTCCTCGTTTGTCATTTGTCTTTGTTTATAGTGTGTTATGGTCTAATTTATCAAATGTTTTTTTTACCTGGCTTCTGGATTTTGAGTCATAGTTATTAAAATGGCCTTTCCGACTTAAAGGTAGTAAGCGGATTTCACCCAGGGTTCTTCTAGTACTCGATGGTTTTATTTTTCACATTGAATCGTGGAGGCATTTGGAGTTTGTCATGTCATGTAGCTATTTAAGCCTCTTGATACTTCTTGTCAGATTACTTTTCAGATGAGTTTTTTACTTCTGCTGATTATGAGTAGGAGCTCCTGTTTCTCACCTTTTTTAGAAAAGTGCTTTTGTTGATTTTTAGAGAGAAGAAGAGATCGAGCATGCAACCCGGGCGTGTGCCCTGACTGCGAGTCAAACAGTGACTTCTTGTTTCCAGGGTGGGCACCCAAACACTGTCCACATCAGCTGGGCTGTTCTCACCGTTGCCAGTGTTTGTACTATAACTTAATACGGACAGTAATACCGCCCCGTGTTCTGCTCTGTGCTCGGTTCCCTCATGTGTAAAATGGGAATTTCTGCTCTTGTTGTTTAAAAACAAAATAAAAAATGGTAGAATGAACAATAAAGAACAGAAGTGTTATACAGGAAGCGATTTTTAGTTTAGTGTCTTACACACAGTGTCATCATTACAGGCGCCCAGTCATGTGCAGTTGCTCATAGGTAAAGCACTCGGTGTTGACACTTACTTTTTGGCAGAGTCTATGTCCCTACAACCTTTGCTGATTGCTGCTGCCGATGTTCTGTCCTCAGTTTGTAGAAGACTACGAACCTACCAAAGCTGACAGCTACAGGAAGAAAGTGGTTCTTGATGGGGAGGAAGTGCAGATCGACATTCTGGACACCGCGGGGCAGGAGGACTACGCGGCGATCCGCGACAACTACTTCCGGAGCGGAGAGGGCTTCCTGCTCGTGTTCTCCATCACCGAGCACGAGTCGTTCTCAGCCACGGCCGAGTTCAGGTCCGTTGGCCCTCCTTCCCCACGCCCTGGGCCGAGAAGGGGCAGTGGGAGGGTGAGCTTGTAATTAGGAAGAATCTCTAAAGAATTCCCTGGCACATTATAGTCCACTATTTGTTATCATCTCTTTGGACTTCCCTGTTTTATAATAATTTCTAAACGTCAATTATCTTCAGAATCTGTTGTCCCTGCGAGGGACAAAGCCAGTCCGTACATTCAAGAACCTGCCGTTTACTTTCATATACATCCTGAGAGACGGTGCTTGATAAGAGTTACATATCTTTTTTATAACTTTGCTAGAGAAGTAATAAGTTTGCTCTGTTTTGAGGCTTATGAATCGTGGTCAGCAGAGTGAAGATGTGAGTCCCAGTGACCGTGTGCTGCTACCGGAGGGCTTAGCGTAGTTGAATAGAAAGAACTGCTTTAGAAGCAGGCAGACCTGGGCTTGAGTTCCTGCCACTCACCAGTTTTGTGACCCCGGCAAGTTTACTCAGCATCAAGATGCTGTTTCTTTATCCGAATCAGTGAAATGAAATGGTGCTTCTGACCATAAATCCCTAAGGGCAGGACCTGTGGCTACCCCAGCCTTTTCTCAGTGTGGTCCTGTGTTCCTTCCCTAGTGAGCAGACAGCCCCTGCTAGCATCCATTCAAAAACGTGGGACGAGACCGTACGTTTATTTTGCTTAAGGAAGTGGTGAGCCATTAGGCGTGATTCTTAGGAATCCCAACGGGAAGGGAATCTTTCTCTTCCCCGCATCCCATCCCACTGTACACAGCTGTGCTTTTCATCTGTCCGCATAAACACCTGTCGTGACGACGCTTTCCTACAAGAACCAGATCTAGGCTCTGACAGGAAACTAAAAAAGAAAAGCAAGCACAGTAATTTTTTTCATTCTTTAGCAATTTTGGTCAGAAATTAGGTGAAAATGAGGAAGCTACATATCCCCCCAAGATTTGGAAGGAAGCCGGGGGCCTTGGGGGGGCCGAGAGAGTGGGAGGTAATGAGGAAGGCCTCAGAGTTGCAAGGCCTCAGGCTGAGCATCTCAGTTCTCTGAAACTAGAGTGTGAGACGTCCTACTCCTTTTTAGACTCCGACACACCTTGAGATTTCTGAACGTGGATGTAGCCCATGGGTTTGTAGCTGTGTTTGCAGCTACAGAATCCTGGTTGTATGTCTCCTTGCGGTAAAACAGGACAGACGCACACACTACCTCCTTTTCTTCCCTTTTCTAAGCTTTGATTTCCTATTGCTCTTTGACTCACCACGAAAGGAAATGTTGGACAGTTGGAGTCATCTCCGGAGAATAGATGGTGCCACCCTTGCCACCCTTGTCCTGTCTCCCTTGGATTACCACCCCCCCCTCCCCCGTGCGCGCGCGCGCACACACACACACACACACACACACACACACACACACACACACTTATACTATTCATTTATTCTCAGAGAGTTAGAGCAGTCTTGTCTCATCTTAGGAGAAGGGTTTTGGTGGTGATGAGAGAAGAGGGATCCTTAGAAGAAAAAGGACAGATGACTCCCTAAGAGAAAAAGGAAGGGAAGCTAGTTCTCCTGACGTGAACTCTGACAAACCTCAGGCTGTCCACGTTCCTTATGTCATTGGATTCAGGCGATGATCTGGGCTGAGTGGCCACACGCATTCCCTTTACTTTATGCCTGTTAGCAGCTGTAAAACGTAGCATTTCTGTACTTACCTTCCACATTAGAAGACCCAACGTAAAATAAAATGCCAATATACTCTATTTTGAAATTTTCCCTGGATATATTCTAAAAACTAGAGAAAAGCGTTTTGTTACAGGAGATCAGTACTTGGTACTCCCATTTTTGAATCAATATATTTATTAATGAGCTAATTTTACTTGCCTGTGCAAGACTGAGCCAGAAAGCTATCAGTTTTTATTGTTCATAGTTTATGTTGATCACATAGCTTCTAAATGTAGCAGGCTCTTTGACCCCTGTTGAAATGTAGGGGATAGCATTTTCAAGCTATCTCTAACTTTTCTTCTTTTTCATTTTTCTTAAAATAACTTGATATCTGGTACTTCAGTCGACTGTATGGAAAAATTTTAAATATTTTTATTATGAAATGTTATATCATATACGAATCAATGCAAATCTCCATGCAGTACATATTTGAAGGGTCTCTGATGTATTGGAATGTAGCAGTGTCCTCGCTGGATCAGAACAGTGCAAGTGGAATATTTAATTTTTTTAAGATTTGGTTTTGATTAGTAACATTAGACAGCTGTTTATTTTCAGTGGAAGTAAAATTTAATGTGCTATAGGTAGCAGTTCTTTAGAGAAGATGTTTTTGAAGTACTTTTTCATGGACCTTGGAATATTTCCTTTTTTTCCCCACTTTGTGTGGAAAAATAATGCACATTAAATACAATTTCTGCCTAACATAGCTGTCCCCATTGTGTGGCCTGTAACTTATTGTGTCTAAATGGACCTGGGGGTGGGGTGGGGAAGGCAGGTGCACACACACACGTAGACGTAATGCAGCAGAAGCTGCACAGAACCAGGCTCACTGGGCTACTAGAGGCTCCTCCGATGTTTCTTTATATTCTTTTTCACTAAGGGAGAAAATTACTGCTGTGACCCACTAAATTGATTTCATGATCTAATTGACTGCTACGTTCCATATGAAAAACACGGGATTTCATAGCTTTTATTCTCACAGAGAAATCATGCCATCTTTTTTCAGGGGAATTATTAAGCATTTTATGAACGAAGGTACTTCTTTTAGCTTGTTTTTATCCTAGAGGCCCCTGTGTTTTTTCCTTCTCTTTTACCTAAGCATAAATTGGGGAGCCTGTTGAAATGCAGAATGCTGGGCTCCCATGCAGGTACTTATTTCTGTGGGGCCCGGAGTCTGCATCTGCAGTGAGCACCCCCGGCCATTCTGAGAACCAGACTTTGAAGACCCTTGGCCAGTTCATGGCAGGCGAGGGGATGCATCTTTGGCACGTGGCGTAAGAATGCCATTTCGTCCTCTGCCTTTGGGCAGCGTCTCATTCTGGGCGGCTTTATTTTGATGTAACGCTGTAGGGAGCAGATCCTCCGTGTTAAGGCTGAAGACGACAAGGTCCCAGTGCTCGTGGTGGGAAACAAGTCGGACCTGGAGGAGCGGAGGCAGGTGCCGGTGGAGGAGGCGCGGAGCAAGGCGGAGGAGTGGGGCGTGCAGTACGTGGAGACCTCGGCCAAGACTCGGGCCAACGTGGACAAGGTGGGCGCTCTCTGTGAGTTTCTTGGAAACAGACTGAGAAACAGCAGAATCCAGACGTCTGTTTGGTTTTAAGGGACCATTTATGGGAACTAGGGATTTTTCCAGGTCGACGTTGTTGCTAAATCCAACCAGTAACTCCATGAGGGCAAAATCACCACAGGCCGAGTTCCTCGGGGGAACGCCCCAAGCTGTGCCTGGAGACCAGGCCCTGGGCTGGGAGAGCATGGGGAAGCTACAGAGAAGTCCTCACTGAACACCGGGGTTATGTTCATGACTCAAAGCAAGCCGAAGAAACCAATGTCATCGTAGACTAATTAATATAAACAAGAGCTCCGTTCCCACGGCATCTCACCCCATAACAAAGAAACAGAATTTCTGGAGGATGAGGCCCAGAAATCAGGATTTTAAAGATTCCCAGGTGTTGCTAATGTGCAGCCAAGGTTGAGAACCACTGCTTTAGAGGCACTTTGGCAGCGCCACTTGGAGCCCTCCAGGCGTAGTCTGTCTGCACCAGAAGTCGGCTCACCTGTCGGCCACTCTTCTCTTTGTATTATTGTCCCAACTCTTATGTTGATTCTGTGCTACGCCAAATCACGTCCTTTCTATAAAATTGTTTACCAGTTGTAGAAACCATATAGGAGATCCAGACATCAGCTCTATTTTTAAGAAATGAGGACGATTTCTTGCACAGGGCTGTTGCCTGCAGTTTTCGGATGGGGTGGGGGAGGGGAGGCTGTCACTCAGCGGCTTGTCATCGCCCCTCCCTCCACGGGACCACTTGGCCTGCCAAGCAAGAAGCAGCGAAGCTTCTGGCTGTGGCACTGTGTTCCTCGGGAGACAATTCGCAGGGAGGTCGTTGGTAAGATCAGCCCAGGCACAGTTTTGTCATTTTTGAGTTGGACACCCTCCATTCCCCTCCCCCGCTTTTTGTTAGAACAGAAAGGGAAACCAGTAAGTCTGGAGCCTTCACTGTTGCTGTGTGGGTGGGGTGCTTTCCTGCCCGGGTGCTGATGTCAGTCTGCCCCCGTTTGGGGGAGTCCTCTCTGTGCCTGAGCTGGTGGAAGGCTCAGGTCCCCCCTCAGAGAGCCCGAGCTCACTTCCTGCGGCGGCGCTGGGCCTGGGAAGATAAGGCAGCTGTGGTCTGTGAGCCGCCACAGACAAGCCTGCCCGCTGCCCCCCACCCCCACTTTGTCTCGTCATTCTCTAGGAACAATCGCACATGTTTCTTTTTGGGGGCATATTTGTCTGCTGGGGTATAGTCAGTACTTTGGCATAATTGCTGGGAGCAGAGGGCAAAACCCAAACTATTGTGACAAATGATAATCTGTATCCAAACAACATGCTGACATTCAAAGAATGAGTCTCGTCTGTTCTTGATAAAGTTCCTTTCAGCTGACGTTGCAAGGACAGCGGAGGGCTGTTCCTCAGAGTTAGGGCAGGGTGTGCGTGGGGAGGGTGGCCTGCCAGCACGTCTCCCTCCCGTTCCCCAGTTCATATGCAGGAGCTTTTATTTATGCTCCCCCCCGCCCCCACACACACAGCTGTGTTCCTGGGCCTGCTGTTGAGCTCTGTGGGGACTGTCATGCGTAATGACGTTTCCACCTTCTATGGTCCATGTAAGGATTAAACAAGAACAGGCACTTACATCATTTCCTTTTCTGGTGGTTGGCCATGATAGCGAGTCTGATTCCTCCTGTCACTCTCAGGATCTGTGACGTCACCACCTGTAGTAGGTCTGTTCTGTGTTGTTTTATCCCTCATCATCCTGAGAGTGGAAGGGTAAGAGGCAGGGGGGAGAGAGAGGGAGAGAGAGAGAGAGAGAGATGTGACACATTGATTGGTTGCCTCCTGCACACCCCTGGCCCGGGGCCAGGGATCAAACCTGCAACCCAGGTACACGCCCTTGACTGGGAATCGAACCCAAGACCCTTCAGTACTTGGGCTGATGCTCTAACCACTGAGCAACAGCCAGGGCAATAGAATATGTTTTTAATGTTAATCTTATTTGCTCTAGGTGGTTTGTTTTTGATGGCATATAGTTTATAAGAATGAGTATGATTTTATTATTAGTTTAATTGCTTCCTAAAATCATTAAATGGCGTTTTCCTTCCTGTTCTTTTCACCCTTTCCTCCTCACCCCAGGTGTTCTTTGATCTAATGAGGGAAATCAGAGCAAAGAAGATGTCAGAAAACAAGGACAAGAATGGCAAGAAAAGCAACAAGAACAAGAAGAGTTTTAAGGAGAGATGTTGCTTGCTGTGAAGAGATGTTGCCATGATGGCGGACGGAGTCCATCGCTGCTGCGGACATAGGGCTGTCATTGAGGAAGACTGTGTCTACTTGTGTGCTCCCTGCTCGCCCACCTCTCCACGCGGACTTTTTCAACGGGGAAAATATCGGTGAGTCCGTGGCCGGCAGAAGAACAAGCCCTGACCTTGCATGGACTGGCCACGCTCTCAGGAGGTTTTGCAGCTCCCTCCTCCCTCCCTTCCTCTCTCCCTGTCTCCCTGAAGTTTAACCAAGTATGAGTGTGAGAGGTAGGAAATAGTCCAACGTTAATTAAAATGGCAGCGGACTGTCATAGTGTCTTATTCCCCCCAATTTCATAACATTAGCACCTTTTATTTTGAAATAAAATTGTCTTATTTGATTAGGTTTTGGGAGAAGGGGTGGGATATGACTCCTCCAACCCCTGTCAGCTTAACAGTAGTACTCAGAAAAATCCATGGAACTCTAATGACGCTGAAAAACCCAGATTTTGGGGGGATGTTTCTTGGAAATCTGAGTGGATTTGAAGTAACAAAAAAAGAAATTTGAGTTCTCCCACAGAGGTCAATACGAAGCTCATAACTCCTCTCCCATACGAGAAATGGAAGCTGTGTCTTCGTATTTAAGTACTGGCCAGGGGTTGTCTGTGTCGGCTGATCCTTCCTGTGGCATCTGGGTTTGGCAGGAGCTTCTCTTTAATGGGCTGAGTGAAGAGTCCGCAGTGGGATGCTTTCTAAATGATGCACTTTGCTCATCAGGTTTTAAAAATTCTTTGGCTAAATCCTCTCGTAATTGCCAGTCCAGTGCTTCGGCTCCTTGTCTCCATGGCAGTCAGCACATCCTGTCTTCAGGTCGCTGCTCTGCACGTGAGGAGGCCTCCCGCAGGGCACAGTCCTGGGGCCGCCGGAGCAGCACTGCCTTCAGCTCAGGAAGCCAGCCCGCGCCAGGCTCCCGCGCCCCTCCTGGCGCTGCCGAGCGGTTCTGAATTTAGAATTGGAATTAGTTGGGAAGGTTAAGCCATTGCTCTTTTACCTCTGAGAACTGGCTGCTGTTTCTAATTTTTTTTCTGAGACAGCTCTATTCTTAATTAGAAAAATTTTTTTATTGGTGCGATATTGCTAATCTTTCTTGACTCAATATTCTAAATTCAGCAATCAGAAAATTTTTCATGAGGAAAGGAGAACTGATAAAAGCCCAGTATTCACATTTTCCCCATCTTTCAGAAGTGACATTTCACACCCAGGTGCCAAAGTGAATTGGGGTGGGGGAGCAGGAACCTTTCAAACTCACGGTTATATAGAATTCATGGAAATTATGGTCTGACTGGAAAACAATCTTGTATAATTTCCCGAAGAATCATGGACTTTTGAATAAAAAAAGCAGACAAATACACATTTTCAAGATTCAGCCTTCTTATTGTACCCTTTCGTCATACATGTGAAATGCAGGTATTAAAGAAACTGAGAGTAAGTTATTCATTATTCTTGTGTGACTTTCTGCAACATCAGACAAACTTTATTTCAATTCATCTGTTGAACTGGACTGTGGGAAATAAATACAAACAGTATATTTTAGCAATCTTTCCTTTGGGAGAGATGACTGCTCTTTCTTCTTAAAAATTAAAAAAGTAGGAGGTACTCACAATCTTGAAACAACCTGGTTCTTTTCAACCTAGTGCCACCTGTTGGCTATCACTTCCCATCATGAGTAGGTGGATTTTAATAAGCACAAGAAATAAAAGATGGTATGAGTTGTTTCATGCTGTGGAAATAATTTCATGATTGCTATATGTTATTAGTGTCTGTGTAAAATTATATTTAATGAATAGCAATCAGAAATGGATCTTTCTAACAAAATAATTTATACATATGAGATTCTTTTTCATAGAAAGATAAGGAGGCAGTGTTATTTATAAGTTTGAAACAGTTACTCGCTAAATGATCCGCTGTTGTGCCCATACTTGGCATTACTTTCCAAAGCATTCGTCCCAGAGAGCGGTGAGCACCTGCCTGGTGCCAGGCTCTGTGCTGGGAGCCAGATCTCTGCTCTCCTGGAATGGATGCTGCAGCGAGGAACGAGGCACGTAAGGGAACATGGCAGGGCCGGTGCTGGAGGACAGTGACACAGGATCTGATGGGAACTGTTTCCGGGCAGCAGAGTTGCTTTCAGGTGGGTGGTCAGCAAGCTGCTCCAAGGAGGCGACATTCACGCTGAGACTTCATGACCTGAGGAGCCAGCGTGGAGGGGGCCGTGGGCATGGGAGCTCTCCAGGCTAGAGTGCCACCGGCCGGAGGCCCTGGGGCTCAGGAGAGGGAAGCTCGGAGACCAGCCTGTGCGGGAGCACAGTCGGGCAGGGCAGAGTGATTTCGGAAGGTGATGCAGGGGAAGACACCCAGGTACAGAATGACCCGCAGGTGCTGATTCCTCAGCTCTGAGACTCCGTCGGTTATACGACGTCATCCTAATGTGTGTGCCACAGGAAAGGAGAGCCTGCCGATGAGGCGAATCCATCCTGATTTCAGTGGCATAAAAATGTGGGAAAGTTGTAGGTTTTAGCTTCGGCGAATTAGGATACATAAATTTAAATGATACCTGAAATATAACATGTACTTGGTCTAGAAATTACATGGGAAGAAAATACCATAGAAGCTTAGTAGCAGAGACATTGACAGTGGACGGGGACTAATGTATACAGTTAGTGCCAATGGTAGTAAACGTGACTTTGGTATTTCTATTTTAAAAATTCATGAAGTTAATCAAAATGGTGAGGGCACGTGCTTTAAAATTCCGAGGGCCTGGGAGCGCTTGTGAAGGAAGCCCTTTAGTCTCGCTCTTCCCTTCCTGGCGGGTTCCTTGAGAGCCTGTGGAACCATTGCTGCTCTCGGGTGTTGGGGGTGCTCCCCGGCTCCGAGTCCTCGTCTGCAGCCATGGCTTCTTGGTCCTCAGTCGCAGACATTCCCAGGGTGACCTGCTGTGGTAGCAGAGGGTTTAGCTCGCTGCTTCCCGCCCTCCCATCCCATGTTTGACAGCCATAGCACTGTTTTTAATCCTCTCTTGGTGACTGTTAATACTTTTTTAAACTATATTTGAACTTCTGTTTCTTACTCGACTGCCTCTGGACAGCATCCTGCAGCTGCCCACCCCGAAAGGGGAGGATGTGGCGCCTGCCCGCACCTCTCGATCTCGCCCAGCTTTGGTCAGCTCTTCCTTCTCTGTCACACTCTGTGCTTTTACCTTCCAGGGTAGCTGACATGGATATTCCGTTCTCTTGCCACAATTCCAGCTTTTCTGCTTTACCTGTAGATGAATTCTGAAAGCTGAGTACCAGCCAGCACGGTTTGATGATGATGCCGCCTGTGGCTAGCCGGCCCCGTGGTTGGCACCTGCCTGCACAGGTCTGGCCGAGTGGGTTCTCCGTCAGTGGCCCGAGTCCCACCACATTTTAGTCTGTGTCATCTGTACACTGTTTCCTCTGCAGTGCGCCCCCCTTTCTCGTGTTTTTCTTAGGTTTGATGGCATTTTTCTTGTTGAGAGCATCATTTTGTACCCTCTTCCCTGGCGCCACTTTTTCTCCCTGCTGCGTGGGGTCTGTCCTGCTCTGGAGACTTCCTCCTTGGAGCTCACCGCCTGCCAGGCTGCTCAGACCCTCTGCTGTCTAGGTCTGCGCAGCTGCTGGACACAGGGTTGCTTCGCATTTCCCGCTCACACCTTCCTTTCTTGGCTTCTCTCCTCGCGTTGCTGCAGCACCTCTTCCGAACCGGTGTCCTCGCGGAGTCTCCTAGAGCGCCGGCGGTGTGTCACCTGTGCCCTCAGTTGCGGGTCTGGCTTGGAATAGAACTCCAGGTTCAAGACGCTTCTCCCTTAGCTCTGGGAGGCTTCGCTTGGTCGCCCTCAGCATCTCTGGCTGCTGTGAAGCTGCCGTTACTCCCATTGCCGTCCGTCCGGAGTGATGGAGAACACGGT
Source organism: Myotis davidii (assembly GCF_000327345.1). Classification (NCBI taxonomy): domain Eukaryota; kingdom Metazoa; phylum Chordata; class Mammalia; order Chiroptera; family Vespertilionidae; genus Myotis; species Myotis davidii. Next base: position 2,396,780 of record NW_006295062.1, read on the forward strand.
CCACAGTGTCAGACGCTCCCGGATGGTCCAGATGTGCGGTCTCTCAGGGAGGCTCTGTGCCTGCAGCTCCAGGAGGCGTGGCTGGAGTCTGTGATGAGTTCCCTCTGCTTGCTGGTCTTTCCTTCCAGAGCGCCTGTGAGCAGCTTTTGCACTTCCTAGTGTTATATCTGTGTGTGTGTTTGAGAAGAAAATCTTGCTTTGTCTCTAATTGTTCCCTTTTCCTAGCAACTGTTTTTGGCCGTGTGGATTTTGTATCTTTATGGATTTAATATCTTTACTTCTGAGGACTTTAAGTCTTTGTAAAGTTCAATTCCCAGAGTTATCTTTGCTTAATTTTTGTTTTTTCTCTTATTCTGTTCTTTATTTTTTAAGATGTAATTTCCCTCAAACATCCAGTGACCTCATTGTCAAGCCATAAACTTACAGAATAGGTAGCTCCATGGACCAAGTGGGGCTGTGAAATAGCAGGCCGGACGGGGGTGACCGTGGGAAGCCAGCCCTGGGGCTGGGGACCCCTAGTGCCCAAACCGGGAAGGTGTACTCTGGGCCGCTGCTAGGCAGCTCCTGTCCCCTGGACACTGTGATTTCCAACCTTTCTCTGGCCACGCCCCACCTAAGCTTCTGTAAAATTCTGATCCCCGTGGGATATAATTCTTATTATTAAAAAAGTGAACTCCTATCCACGTGGAGGAAGCCTAAAAGGCTATTAACTTGGTCTAAACAAGCTTCCAAAGAACATGGCGTCCACGAAAGAGAAAAATAAAAGAACGAAATGACAGTTGAAGTACTGAGGAAGGAATCACTAAGAAATTGTTAAAAAATAATAGTATGAAGTGATATGAAAAAAATAGCAAAGTTTCAAAACATATAAGAGAACTGAAATGCATAAATATATCACAATATATATTTATATACTGTATATGAGGCCCCTGGAACCATAAGAAATGCAAAAAATTCCCTGTTGATAACTCATTCTCAAATTGCCCCCTTAAAAATCAAGTTGCGCCCCTGTGGGCGTGCCCACATTGGCAACCCCTGCTTTAAGAGCCCTGGTGGAGGAGGGAGGAGGGAGGGTTCCTAGACAGACCTCTGTGCACGCTCACTGTCCAGCCACGCTCCACGCCCCTGCTGCTCAGTCGGCTGGTGGGGGGCCCCAGTAGGCAGATCACCCCCTTACAGCCCCTTCTTTCCTTCTCATCTGCCAGTTCCCATCGGGACCTCGGCGTTCATAAGCCTATCACACTCGCGGTTGACTGGCCCCCACCCGTCTCACATCGATGTTTGTCCCTCTCTCCCTCTCCCTTCCCATCTCTCTCACATCAATTCAAACATATTTTTTAAAGTAAACAAAAATAAAGTGAGGGTGTCATGGGTTTTCCCTGAGGCTGGTTTGATTCCGTTAAATGTTTTTGTTTTTTATCTCTTGGGCGATGAGTTTATTACTTGCTATGAGAAGCAGTGATTTCTTGTTTATCCTTTTTTGAAATGTGTTTGACTTGGCTGTTCTAGCTTGAGTGTGGCCAAGCAATCCAAGCTGACTTGCCTGTGTTGTTAGTGATTTTAGGTGGTTTTTTTGTCACGAGGCTTAGGAAAATCCTGTTTGCCAATGGAGTCGGTCAACTGCCTTGCTCCCTGGCAGAGCTGTTCCTAAAATGCATGTTGCTAATATAGACCACCTACTTCTACATGTTAACTACCGATGTCTCACTTCTCGCGGCCTTTTGGAGAGGATGCAGTGAAAAGTTGAAAGCTAATGTGAGCTCCTGGGTCTGTGGCTTGTCTCCTCTGTGGAAATAGCTGCCTTCAGTGACACCTGCACTCCTGTCTTTGCCCAGTGAGGTGCTGGTGCCCATTCAGACGCAGGGCAGCTCGCTCCTCATTCAGTCATTCCGTCTGTGCCACAGAGCCAGGTGCGCGGGTGCACGGACGGGACGGTGGGAAGCGTTGCCGGAGTGACCACGGCCACACTTGGGATCACAAAGGCAGAGCACGCTGGTGTCTGTGCGGCTGGGACTGAGGTGAGCTGAGCAGCCCTCCGGGCCGGGCAGAGGCTGCTGCCCTGCACAGGGGCGAGGCCCGGCTACCAAGGTCCAGCTGCTTCGTAAGTAGCCCTTCTCCTCTCAGAGATCACCAGGCATCCAAGAGCCAGGGGTCTGAGTGGTTTCAAGTTCCAAAATCCTTAGGAAAGTTAGCTTCTATCAATTTATATTTTACAATAAGCAAATATTACAACAAATATTTCTCAAGGCCAGTGTAGCACCAGGAACCAAAAGGATAAATTGGTAAATGCACTTGTCTATTTTCAGTGGTTACAACTGGAAAAGCTTTCTAAAATCTGATTTACCCGTGATAACAAATGTGTGGCATTATTATGGTAAAAGTAGGCCGTGGTGGCTTCTCTGCAGCACCTGAACGCTGGTCCATGGGTCAGCGGAGATGGGGTGCCCTCAGGGAAGGGCTGGGCTGGCCTGGTGCGGGCCTTACAGGGGGGGTGGCTTCCTTAGCGGAGCGCCGGCTGCACTTCCCCAAAGCCGTTGGCCACCTCAGCATCCCACGCTGTGCAATCAGTGTAGGTGGGCTTTTCCCAACAGAGGTGCTTGCACTGTGTATGTGTAGGAAAATATTACTCCCTTTCCCCTCTTTGTCTTTAATGGTTAAAACATGTTGTTTACCTGAGGCCCAGGCACGTGACCAGGGCCCACTGCCGGCTCCCTGTCTGTCCCGGCTGTCTGGGCCGTCACCCCGGACTTCCTGCCGCAGAACCTTCGGGCCTTTCAGCCTTCCTAGCAGCTGCGGATGTTTCCCGATGTACCTTTCATCTGGTTCTCCTTTTACCTCTGTCTGGTCTCATTTGTTTATTGGCTTCACTTTTACCTGCTCAGTTTTTAAAAAATCAGGTTTATTGAAGGACAATATACAAACAATAACGTACCATTCTAAGCCCAGATCTGGTAGCTTCTTCACCACAATGTCCTGCAGCTACAGAATACCACCCGACCTGGCGAGCGGCTGCCCTCGCCGCCCATCTTTCCCGCCCTCCCCGCTCTCCATGCATCCTCACTGCCCTCCCTGCTCTCCATGTGTCCTCACTGCCCTCCCCGCTCTCCATGCATCCTCACTGCCCTCCCTGCTCTCCATGTGTCCTCACTGCCCTCCCCGCTCTCCATGCATCCTCACTGCCCTCCCTGCTCTCCATGTGTCCTCACTGCCCTCCCCGCTCTCCATGCATCCTCACTGCCCTCCCTGCTCTCCATGTGTCCTCACTGCCCTCCCCGCTCTCCATGCATCCTCACTGCCCTCCCTGCTCTCCATGTGTCCTCACTGCCCTCCCCGCTCTCCATGCATCCTCACTGCCCTCCCTGCTCTCCATGTGTCCTCACTGCCCTCCCCGCTCTCCATGCATCCTCACTGCCCTCCCTGCTCTCCATGTGTCCTCACTGCCCTCCCCGCTCTCCATGCATCCTCACTGCCCTCCCCGCTCTCCATGTGTCCTCACTGCCAGCTGGTCCCACTGCTTGCCAGGGGCTTCCCACTTACTCCGCTTCCTTGGGCTTTCTGGGGGATCCACATCAGCCCCCCAGGACCCGCTGCGCTGTGTGTGCCTCGCCCTCGCCCCCATCCGGCTGCGGCACCTCCCCTCCGCTGGGGGCTTGGCGCCTGCCTGCTCGTTGTAAGGTCCCTAGTGTTGTTAAACTGCATTAAACAGTTCAAATGTAAAATTACACAGCCTCGAGGAAGCACCTCAAGTGTCTCCCAGAAAGGTGCTGCCTTTTAAGGACCAGATCCAGGAGGCAGTGTGACCAGAGCTGCAGCCTCTCAGGGTGTCTGGGGCCTTCCCCGGCCCCCAGCCTCCTACCCTGGGAGCAGACACTCCGCTGGGCTGTGGCTGAGCTGCCTCCCCATTCTCTCTGCCCTGTTCTTTTCAGCGATATTTGCTGGCTCTGCTCCCCTCCACTCCCCAGAACCCTCCAAAGTGCACCGTTTCAGTTTTTACGTTGAACTCTCCTCTCGTCCTTCCCTCCAATTCTTTCTTTCCTGCCCTCACACACTTGGGGATACCCAGTCTTTGGTGGCTTGGTGGTCCCGGCGGTCTTCCCACTTGGTCTCCCCCGTTTCCACCCACTGTGTGCACCCCCACCTTAGCAGCTGGCTTAGGGCACCCCCCAGAGTGTGCCCCTGCCCGGTGTCTACAGAAGTAAGTGCAAATGATTTAGCCAGCATGTGAGGCAATTGGTGGAGCTGCCCAGATAAGCGTGCAACCTCCGTACAGTCACGGTCATTGATGCTGTGAAAACTCAGCTTTAAGATAAGCCCTATCCGCGCCCCACCCAGCTTTCCCCCCACACCTGCTCTCTGGGAATTGAGGAGCGCTGAGAGCGGGGACCTCACCCCTGACACCCCAGTCCCCTCACCCCGCCCTGCGGAGCAGTGGGCTTGGGACCAGACAGGCCTGCATTTGAACATTGGCTCTGCGCACGCTGGCTTGGTGACCGGGTGCATCTGGGAGCTGAGGATGGTCATGGCCACTCGGAGGGGCCTGCAGAGACTTTGCAAAGTGCTCCCCCGTCTCTCTGCGCCCTTCCTCATGCAGTTCATCCTGCCTTGTGGACTTGGGAGGGGTCTGCTCAAGGGGAGGGGCTTGCTGCCCCTGGATTGCAGCCCTCGGTCAGCAGAACCCCTTCCCTAAGGTGTCCCTGTGGGGGGTCTTGGGTTCATCTCAGGCTGAGCATGGAGCAGGGCAGCACGGGCCAGGCCGCACATCGGGCAGGTATCGAAAGTGGGTCTCAGGCCATGTGCAGAGAATATTTCAGAGGCCCTGGTTTTACAAGCCGCAGTCCAGAAAACACCCAAAGGGACCAACGTGCATTTGAATGTCGCCTGCACGATTGTTATGAACTTGGTTTCTGAGCCACGTCAGGGAGGAGGTAACCTGGTAGAACTCCTTTAGCAAAAGGAACTAAACTTGTTTTCTTCTCTACCTGTTCATCCGAAAACCAAGTGCCATCCTACACACATGAACACACACACACATGCACACACACAACCCCCCAAAACAAAAAGACAAAACAATAATAAATAAAAACAACAATCAAATCAGAAAACGCGCAGAAGACTGATGTGATCAGCTCTGAATTTACAATGTGACAAATGGCATGATGTAATGTGAAGGTTTATATGTAGAGAGGGCGCTGCCGTGTACAACCCATCCGCATGGTTTCTGTGGGATCACAGCCCTGTGTGTGTCTGCTTGTCCTCCAGCTCCCATGAGCCTCAGCTTCTGACGTGGCTGTCTGCAGATTGCTACCTTATACTTCTCCCTGGCCCTGGTTTTAATAGACACGTCTTTCAAATTCTCTTATTGAAGAACAGTAGTGGTTATTTGGGGGGAGGAGGTTTTAAAAGATAAGTGTCATTTTAAAATGTGCCTTTAAGAACTACGCCCTGCTGTCCCTGTTGTCTGCATTTACATTCTCTGGAACGATCATCAGAGCTTGTTAGAGCATTTTTTGGATTGAAAGTTCAATAGACTTTATTTTTTTATTTTTATTTTTATTTTTTGCTCCCACAAGTATCTATTTTCAGTAACTATAACTTCACATTTTGTTCAGTCATCCCCTACTCACAGCAGTCCTTTTGTCTAGAAAGGTAATATTGTCCTTGCAGAGATCCATTATGTCCTCCTTTTAACCTGAGTGGGCCACCACAGGGAGACTCTGTAAGTTCAATAGACTTTAAACACATTTACAAAATATACCTTATTTGCTATGACACGAGGTGGGTATTTTTACCAATAATAAGGAGGGACAGTTAGCATTTACTCTGCAGTTGTGGCTGGTTATTCTGTTGTGGGTGACAGAATCCTCGTATATTAGCAACTGCTCTTTCTAGACAGTGGAATCTTGGAATTTGCGGCATCTTTTCCCACTGAAATGCTCCTCCCTGGACGGACAATGCCGGCGAGGGCCACTAGAGGTCACCCTGCTGTCTCTGTTGGGTGCACTTGGCTGCTGGGCAGGCTTGTCTGTATGGGGCCTCTCCATGCCCACTTGGCGGCGGTGCAGCCCCACAGTGTGGGGATTGGGGGGGCGGGG
>NW_006295062.1:2403058-2409037 GCF_000327345.1 Myotis davidii
GATGTGAGCCTAGCAAACTCCTCGGTGGGCTAAGGAGAGCCACTGTGCAGCAAGTGTTTATCCAGCGGCTATTTGTGGCAACTCCTGTGCCAGGTGAGTGCTGAAGAGGTGATGGGGGAGCTCCCCATGACAAATAGGTGTCACTGGCCTTCATCGGCTTACAGCGCTGCTGCTGCGCAGTGAGTGATGCCGCCTGGGTCGCTCCTGCCCTCCCCCCGCCCCCCTTAGCCCTGGGTGTGGCACCCGGGGTGGCCTGGCCATGGTCTGAAGGAGCTTCGGGTTGTTGGGGGACAGGCACGTATGCTGAGAGTCAGGTGGCACATGCGGGGGGCACAGCTGTGCCGTGGGCAGTAGCACGCTGTGCTGGCAGGACGCCCTCACCCTGCGGAATGGTGGGGGTGGATGGAAAGGGAAGGGCGGCTTCTTGGAGGAGGTGATCATAAGGTGAGTCTTGAAGGTGGAAAGGAGGGAAGTAGGCAAAGGACAGATGAGGGCAGGGATGTACAGGGAGCCGCGAAGGCCCGCCTTCCCTTCCCAAGGGGCGTGGGCTGCGGCTGCTGTGAGCGCTGGAGGTCGCACGGGGCAGGGGACGCAGTCAGTGTTCAAAGTGCCTTCGGGGAGTCACCCGCAGGTCAGGTTCGGGGTGGACCGCCCGGGGCCATGGTGATGCCTGGTGCAGGGCAAGGTGCCCAAGGAAACTGGTCCAACCCCTTCACCCCCTGCTGCCCACAGGACCCCTTCCTCACGGGGACCAGCACCCGCAGGACCCCTTGCTCACGGGGGCGCAGCGCCCGCAGGCTGGCTGCACAGCTGTTGTGTGCAGGAGAAGCTGGGAAGAGGAGTGTGGGGCTTGAATAGAGGACCTCAGGCCTTTAGCCACAGGCTGTGTGCCTTCTGAGGAGCTGCTAAATCTCTCGGAACATCATTTTTCAGCTCTAAACCGGGGATGAGGGACTTTTCTTTTTCGGGTCTTTGGGAAGATTTAGTGAGTGTCTGTGTATAAATACATGACAGAGCCTGCTTAGCCTGTGAGTAAAAGGGTGTATGATGGTACTCCTTCCATCAGCAATATTTGAACGGAGCACAGATTGGAGAGGGTGAATTCAGGTAGCCTCTAACCGTTGACTAGTTGGGATACTTAGAGACGAGGGCTCGAAGGAGGGCGAGGGCTGAGGAGAAGCAGAGGGGTTTGGAGTTGTTATTTAAGAGGTAAAATCAGAAAGACTTTGTGAGGGGTGAGGGGAGGGACCCACAATGCCGTCTGGGTTCCTGTTGTGGGTGACCGGACGGCCATCCTCTGAGACACACCACAGGGAGACCAGCACTTTCGGGAGAAGATCTGGAATCTCGCCGCGATGCCTCCTGTGGTGGCCCGGCTGTTGGAGTGCTGCCCTCCTGTCGGCAGCTCCCCGCTGTGTCATGTGGCCCCCTGCTGTGCCACACAGTGCCCCTGCCGTGTCCACGTGCCCCTTGCTGTGCCCCCGCACCCCACACTGTGCCCTCACGCCCCTTGCTGTGCCCCTGCACCCCTGCTGTGCCCACGCGCCCCTACTGTGCCATACAGCATCCTCTTGTGTCCCCGCTGTATCCACATGCCCTCCTGCTGTGCCCACACCCCCGCTGTGCCATGCAGCACCCCCACTGTGCCCATGTGCCTCCCGCTGTGCCATGCAGCAACCCCACTGAGTCCAAGACCCCGCTGTACCCACGCAACCCCGCTGTGCCACACAGCATCCCCCTCTGTCCACGTGCCCCCCGCTGTGCCCGCATGCCCCCTGCTGTGCCATGCAACGCCCCTACTGTGTCCAAGCCCACCCTGTGCCCACGTGCCCCCGCTGTGCCACACAGTGTCCCACTGTGTCCACGTGCCCCCCGCTGTGCCCATGAATCTCCCACTGTGCACATACGCCCCCTGCTGTGCCACACAGCACCCCCACTGTGTCCAAGCCCCCCGCTGTGCCCACGTGCTGCATGGGCTCTGTTGCTGTCAGCACTGGCTGGTTCCTTGGGCATCTCAGGGGCAGCCTCTGACATTGGACACCCTTGAGATGTGGGTTTATTAGTTACCTGCTGCTGCACAACTGGGGGGACTTAAAAAGCATACATTTATTATCTCACACATCTTGTGGGTCGCAGTCCTGGCACGGCTGAGCCCATCTGGGCTGAGGCCAGGGCGCCGGTGGGCTGGGCTCCCACCTGAAGGCTTGAGGCGGAGGCACTGCTTCCAGCTCCGCAGTGGCTGGCAGAACCCCTTTCCTTGGGTGTGGAAGTGAGGGTTCCAGTGTTTGGCTGGCTGTGGACGGCAGGGTCTTGCCGTGGCTCCCTGACGTGGCCTCCCACAGGCAGCTCTGCCATGACAGCTGCCAGTCATAAGGTGACGCACCTGCCAACGCAATGCCATGACCAGCGTGACATCCATCACGCTGCCCGTGTTCTATTGGTCAGAGGCAAGTCACAGCTCCCGTCTCCACACAGAGGCAGGTGTGGCCACCAGGCGGCAAGGATCACAGGGCTACCTCACCTCTGTTCCCACAGAGGGCTAGTCACCCTCCAGGGCAGGGCAGGCCTCAGGGGCCCGGACAGCTTCCTTTTGGGGTGTTTGGCCTCAGTTCTCTGCCAGCCTGCTGTGGCCAGAAGTGGGCGAGGCCGCCTCCGTAGAGCATGTGACTTTCCACACCCCCTGCCTCTGGGGCAGGCACGCTGGCCGTAGCTGAGACTCAGAGGAGGCCAGGATTTTGCTAGAGCTCCTTGAGGCAGATCCCAGGAGCTTCTGTGAGAGCCCTCCCTCTAGGACAGCGGTTCTCAACCTGTGGGTCACGACCCCTTTGGCAGTCGAATGACCCTTTCACAGGGGTCGCCTAAGACCATCCTGCATATCAGATATTAACATTATGATTCATAACAGTAGCAACATTACAATTATGAAGTAGCAACGAAAATAATGTTATGGTTGGGTCACAACATGAGGAACTGTATTTAAAGGGCCAGAAGGTTGAGAACCACTGCTCTAGAGAAGACCTAGCTGTCTCTGTCCAATCCTGATGAGGGTGTGTCTTGTCTGCCGGCAGAGAGGTTTTCTGAGGACGGGTACAAATGGAAGGTGTTACAGACAGAAACTGGGCCGGACCAGGGCGTTATTAGTGAGAGAAAAGGAGGGGTCCTTTCAAGCAGGGCCCCCTTTCTTCCAGGAAGGGCAGTAGCCTCTTCTCAGGCAGATGGCCTCCCGCTGTCACCGGGAATTCCGGGCTGACGGCCTCCGGGCTCTGCTCCGGGGGAGGCTCACCCTGTAGCTGGGCCAGGAGTGAAGTCTTGATGGTGCCTCACAAAGGTGACTCCACTGGGGTCTGTTCGTAAACACTGGCTTTAACACACTGAATCTAATTTTCAGTCTGAAGCTATAAAAGTTTTGACATATGTAATTAACAGTCGTTTGACAGAATAATGAACACAGTGCATATGAGAACTTTGCCTCATTGAAAGGGAAAAGCCCTTTGTCTTTTGTGCTTTGCTTTCCTCAGGGAGGCAGGATGCCTATTTCCGGGGCTCTGTGCTCTGGCTGCCCCCCCCCCCCCCACCCCCCCCCCCCCCGGCTGCAGTGAGGACCACAGAGCTGGAGCACAAGGCATGGCGGCCACGGCAGACACAGACCTGGTGGCGAGGCTGCGGCTCCTGGTCCCTTCTTCTCTGTGTTCCGGGCTTATTGTTTATAACGCCTCAACTTACACTCGACTCTTCAGAAACCTTTCCTGAAGCGGATTTAACTTCACTCCCTGCACCTAGAACAGGAGCCGAGCGTGACTGTGAAAATGTTTCAGAACAAATCTGGGGTCTTTGGTTTCTGACGGCACGCTGCGAGTGAGCATGCGCACACCTTTCCTCTCCCATCGTGTCTCCCGTCGCCCCACTCTTTCAAACTCACTCTAATGGGCATTTTTACTCAAGTGCCATCCGTACTGGCCTGGACGTTCCATTCAACTGGGGTAACGTTCCTCGGAAAATTGTGCGCCAGGCATTGCCTTGGATCTGGGCACCGTCGCCCGCAGGCGCCTGCCTCGGCCTGGGCGGGCCTCTCTGAGCACGGGCCCCCCTGTGGCTCGGTGACCCCCTCCTAATGCCCCTGGCCATGGTCTGTTTTTTAAAGTTACCGGGAAAGAGCTGTGACCAAAGAGAATGTATGTTAAAAAGCATCAGATAGTGTAAGTTTGGAAAACGACGCATCTTGCACCACCCATGCCTTATGTCCCCCTTTTCAGTTTACTGGTCTCTTTTGTGATAATAAATAACAAGATACTGTTGTATGTTTGAAGGATGTTTTATCTTTTCAGAACACGTTTCCATCCGTGGGCCGTGGGCTCCTGGCAGCCTGTGCGGCAGGCGGGCGCTGTCAGCAGCACTCCGTGCCCGAGGGTGCGTGCGCACGTGGCCCTGGCTGGTGGTGAAGCTGGTGGTGGGGCTCGAACTGTGCAGGCTCCCGATTCCCAGAAACGCTCGGCCCAGGAGGAGCTAAAGGAAACCAGGACCGAGGGGCGGCCGAGGGTCTGCCAGGGCTCCTCCCCTCCCCTCCGTCTTCTCATGGAAAGTGAGGACGGACTCCGTTCCGACCACCCCTGGGGCTTCCTCCAGCATAGCCCCCCCACTTGTATTTATGGGCACAGAAGGCTGGCTCGTGCTAAGTCCTGATGGCACGAGGCCCCACTGCCCCTGCTGTAAACATCGCCTCCATCTAGTGGCCGCAGGGCGTCTGCTCCACCGAGGAAGCTGAGGCCGTGGTGGAGGCAGCCTCTGAGCGCGCACTGCCCTGCGAGCAGCGCCTGCCTGAGTCACTCCCTTGACTGAGGTCCAAGCGCAGTTGTTGCGTTTAACGATGGGCATTATTACAGGCCTGGGATCCTGTGCGAGTGCCAAGGCAGAGGGCGAACAATGCACAAACTCTTCAGGGAAATGCGCCTTCAGAGAGCGGAGCAGACAACATAAGCCCCACTGTTTGTAAGGGCCGGCGGTTTCAGCCGCATTTTTAGGGCATTAATCAATTTGTATTGTAACTTATAGGACTGCTATTCCCACAGAGTTCTGTTTACTGAGAAAAGACCTGGAGAGTGAAGAGGAGCCAAAGCCCTTCCCCAGAGCCTTGCATGCCCTCGTCCATGCCGTGCGGGCAGGAGGGGCCACAGCGAGGCGAGGCGAGGGCGCGTGGCCCTGGGCACCGGCAGCTCTCGGGCTGCTCCGACAGCGCCAGACCTTGATTCCAATCACAGGCCGCAGTGTCAGCAGCGCCGCCCGGGCCCTGGGCTGTGATCAAATGCGATGGCCTTTACTTCAAGGCCTGCTCTCTTAGACCAAACAAGCTGGCCTCCGAGGTCTGCGGCGGTGTGCCCGGCACGTTCCGCCCCGTGAGCTAGACCCACGGTGCCTCTTGTGCCTCCGCCCGGGAGCGGGAGTCACGGGGACCATGGTGCACCATGTGCGTTCTGTTCTTGTCAGTGTGAGCCACGTGGGGCCAACCTACAGCCCCGCGTGGGACGCCAGCCCGAACCGGGGGCTGACCCCCAACGGCTGCTCTGCCTGTGGCGTCAGGACTTAGCTGCAGCAGCAGCCTCCTAGCACATGAGGAAGCTGTGACCATGTGCTGCTTTAAATTGCCGAGCAGACTTTTAATAGCAGCCTCGTGCTACCAGCTAAAAGTAGCTGCGTGCGTCTTGCTGTATCCTTCCACACCTCTTCCCCCTGGCGCCCGGACCGCTCCTCTGCGCCTCCCGAATCACAGATCCTGGCTGGGTTTGGGCATCGGAAGACATCTCTTGGGTAATGCTGTTCATTTGGTGGTTATGTCAGAGCCGCCTGCCGGGCCCCTGCCCGGCCCCTCCCCGGCTCAGGCATCTCCGCGGCCTCTCCCTCCCACCTGAGCGCAGGCTCCTCTGGACCAGCTCCAGCCTCTTTCTTTCATCCCTCAGTTGGGGTTTTATTTTTAAGAAGACAGCC
>NW_006295062.1:2410463-2413556 GCF_000327345.1 Myotis davidii
ACGGTGCCTCTTGTGCCTCCGCCCGGGAGAGGGAGTCACGGGGACCATGGTGCACCATGTGCGTTCTGTTCTTGTCAGTGTGAGCCACGTGGGGCCAACCTACAGCCCCGCGTGGGACGCCAGCCCGAACCGGGGGCTGACCCCCAACGGCTGCTCTGCCTGTGGCGTCAGGACTTAGCTGCAGCAGCAGCCTCCTAGCACATGAGGAAGCTGTGACCATGTGCTGCTTTAAATTGCCGAGCAGACTTTTAATAGCAGCCTCGTGCTACCAGCTAAAAGTAGCTGCGTGCGTCTTGCTGTATCCTTCCACACCTCTTCCCCCTGGCGCCCGGACCGCTCCTCTGCGCCTCCCGAATCACAGATCCTGGCTGGGTTTGGGCATCGGAAGACATCTCTTGGGTAATGCTGTTCATTTGGTGGTTATGTCAGAGCCGCCTGCCGGGCCCCTGCCCGGCCCCTCCCCGGCTCAGGCATCTCCGCGGCCTCTCCCTCCCACCTGAGCGCAGGCTCCTCTGGACCAGCTCCAGCCTCTTTCTTTCATCCCTCAGTTGGGGTTTTATTTTTAAGAAGAAAGCCAGGCACATTTTTAGGAGCCGCACCAGACGTAGCACGATCTTCTGAGACAACAGGAAGGTAATAAAGCAGCAGGCCGCTGGGCTACCCAGCGAAGGATCCTGGGGCCTGAGCCAGCTCCCGCTGACCTGGGAGAACGCCTTGGTTGTGTAGGAGGCAAATAACCCAGGGCGGTGTTTGCCTAACTCTTCCGTCCTTAAGCAGCTGACCACGTCCTCACCTTCCATATCCCCAAGCCTTCCCATCGTGCAGGGCATTCTTCAGGCCGCAGGCTTCTTGGTCATTCTCTCTTCCCGGTGTTCCTCCTTCCCGGCACCTGCTTCCTGCCCCGCAAAGCTCACTGTGTGCACGTCATAGCACAGCTTGCTGCTCTGTCATTATGTCACTTCCTTTGAACCATAATCCTTTCCTTCCTGTCCCCCAGCCGCTGGCTTCTGCAACGGACTCTCTCCTTCTCCCTGCTGCTATCTTACAGCAGCCTCTGGCCCTCATGGCCCCACAGACACAGGGCTGGCCCTCGGGTGGACGCTGCCCCCCTTCCCCCTGAGTCTGCCCTGAGTCAGCTGTCTTTCCGTTTTCCTTAGCATCTCAAGCGCATTACTGCTCGTGGTCTCCACTGCCCTCGGTCACGGTCTCCCTGGCTGCTGGCCTGTGGTTCTTTGTCCTGGGGGTGCCACCAAAAGGACACACGAGCTCCTCTATGGTCTTCAGAGGCAAGACTGCAGGGCCCACCCACCACAGCCGTGCCGGCCCTCTCCCCCAGCACGTGTCTCCTGCTTCCCTGGGTGCCCTCCGCATGGCATCGTCTCTGAGTCCACGATGGGAAGTGTGGGAGGAGCCCTCACAGCCCTGCCTCGTGGCCATCAGCTGGGGGCGGGGGGGGCACGTGAGCAGTGCCCTTTTCTGGCTTGCTGGCCGCTGTGCTTGGTGGGAGCACTTCTCTCTCCTGGTCAGGCTCAGACTCTGGCTCCTCTGCCAGCACAGGCTGGGAAGTGCCCTCCAGGGCCCTGTGGCAGGTCCCCGCACCCGGGTCCTGCAGGCGCCCCTGTGCTCTGTGAACAGGGTGCTGGCACAGGAGCGCCGCGCAGGCTAGGAGGAGGAGGAGGAGGAGGAGGAGGAGTAGGAGAGGGAGGGCTTCGAGATCACGGTGGTGTTTCCGGGCCCAGGGCTTGGTACACAGCATTTCGCTCAGCCCAGGAGCAACCTGGCCTGCACGTCCCGTTTAAAGATGAGGGAATCCCCGGGAGGCTGCATTTGCTTGAGTTCACACAGCCTCTGGGGGCAGAGCCAGGCCTTGACCCCAAGCCTCCACACTGAATGTTCTGCAGAAAGTGGGGTGGGTGCAGCGGGGCCAAGGCTGAGGCGCTGGGTTTGGTGAGAGAACCTGGAGGAGCCGCTGGTTTAGCGGAGCTGCTAGTTGGGTCAGAGGGGGCACTGGCTGGAGTCCCCACGGTCTGGACTCTGGACGACGCTGGGGAGTGTGTGTGCAGTAGCCCCAGGGGCCTCGCAGAGCGATTTAACTGTGAGGTGGGCGGGAGGGTGGGCAGGAGAGGCATCAGGGTGCCAGTGTTTCTGGCTTGGATGATGGGATAGATGGCGTCGATGACCAGAGGGGGGAACAGGAACAGGAGACAAGCTCTGCCTGGGGTGGAGGCGGGGGAGAAGGGCCGGGGACCGAGGGGCCCAGCAGGTTTGCTGGGTTTGAGGGACCAAGGCCATCCTGATGGATTGGTGAGATGGCAGCAGTGGGAGCTGCAGTTCTGTCCAGGTGCTGGGCCCACCTGTGGCTGGGGGCCCACAGGCCCTGTAAGGTTGTGAGCAGCGAGCCGGGGCACTGGGCACGGGCAGGTCCTGCAGTGGGGGGTTGGCGCGGGGAGCCCTCGGGCCGAGGACAGGCTGGCTCCCATGCTGCTCTTTCCACCCATCCTTTCCCATGGAAATGCTGTCCCTTTTCCTTTTTTAAAAGCCTAAACTCACGGCCTTCCTCTTTCAGGAGGTCTCCCTGCCTCGGCTGCCCGGGTCCCTCTGTGTGCATGCGTGCGTGCGTGCGTGCGTGCGTGTGTGTGTGTGTGTGGCAGGGGGGTGGGAGGTGGGCGGGTGTAACCACAAAGGCCCCTCAAGCCAGCTGTCTTCTCCCTGTTCCTGCTCCTCAGCCCTTTCTGGGCCAGGGGTCCCCATGAATGTCTGTATCATCCTCACTGGCTTGATTTAGAGCTGCCTGTACCCCACTTTCAGAAACAGGGGCTTGGCCGGTTGCTGTTCCCTGCTCACTGAGGGTTCCCTGCTCACCAGGCCAGCAGCTGCTTCTGGGAGGCCAGAGAGCAAACAGCCTGTTCTCTGCAGGCCACACGGTCTCTGCTGCGACTTCTTAAAGGGCGAGAGCATTAGCCCACATGGAAAGGAGTGAGTGTGGCTGTATTTCAATAAAGCTTTATTTAAACGTGTGTATAGTTTGCTGACCTTGCTCCAAACCATTCTCACCCTCATGCAGGATAATAACCAAACTGTTTAGGGCCACCA
>NW_006295062.1:2413604-2416909 GCF_000327345.1 Myotis davidii
GGAGAGGGGTCTCACTCGTTCTCTTCTTGAAGGAAGTGGCCTAGTGCCCTCCCCCATCACTGCGCGGTCCTAATCCAGAGCTGCTAGTTCCACATCAGACCTTGGTTTGCCCTTGAACTGAAATCGGTCTCCCAGCTCCATGGCCCCCAGCCCCCTCCCTTCGGTTAGGTCGGCATTCTTTTCCAACGCTCCCCTTGACAAAACATGAGACAGGTGTCCTCTCTCACCCTCCTCTACCAAGAAAATAGTCTTACGTTGCAACAGGAGGCTAGGAAAGCTGCGCCCGCACCCCACAGTTCTGTAAATCCGTGGTGAGCTGGACGCCGTGCCTGACGCCGGCGGTACCAGGAGGACTGTTCCTCAGCCCTGCCTCCGGTGCTGGGTGGAGGTCAAGGCCTGTGGCCCTCCCTTCCCCGGACTTGGGGCTTTGAGGCCCAACTTGGGACTTCCATCAGCAGCTCTCCTCCTTTCCCCTCCCTCTGTGTAAAACCAAACGCGCGACCCCTGCTCCTGCTCCGCGAGTGCGAACACTCCTCCCCCGCAGCACCCAGAGCTTCCGGCTCTGCCAGGCCAGACCGCCCCGGCAGGTGGCAGGTGGCCACTTCCAGGGGGCGAAGGGCTCCTCCCAGCCCCATCACCGAGGCATCTTATCTTCCCTGTTGACCCTGACAAAGGAGTTGAAATTTCCTCTCAGTGCTGTTAAACTTACCTCCCGATGCCCTCTGGCAAACGCAATAAAAATACCTACTAAGTGTCAACCACCTGACATGTCATGCTACCTCTGTGAAGTCAGGAGCTGAGAGACCGAAGCTCATGGTGCTAAATGACAGGTACAAGCATGGAATTTGAATCCAGTTCTTTTGAGTCTGAGCACAGTCCTTTCTGATGTCCGGTCATTGGCCCCACCCAGGAAGTGTGGCCTGCCTTCTGGGGTTCCATAGCTATACCCCTCAGGAGCAGAAAATGGGAGTGCCAGCCAGGTGACTCCATCAGGTGGGATGGTGTGTGGTGGTGGGAGGGGTGGCTAAGACATTCCAGTACAAGAAGCAGTTCTCAGGCAAGCCGGGGGGTCTGCTCCAGGGGCCTGTGAGCGTCCCCAGCTCACTTGGGGCTCCTGGGAGCTGGGGATGGGTGTCATGAGCAGTGGAGGGGCGGGGGGAAGGAACGGGGAGACGTCTGGCTCCTCGGCCTCCTCCTCTGCCATCTCTCCGACCTCTCGCCCAGTAACCAGGCCTGAAAGGCATGGGCTCCGTGCCAGACCCCAGCCTTGGCACACACCCTCCTCTCTGCCCTGGAGGAGCTTATTATTATTGTGCTTAAGAGGAGGCTGAGAAATCAGCGCAAAGATGGGAAACTTTGTTTTCCAATGTACAGGGAGGGGTGTGTGGAAACAGAACTGGCAAAACAAAGGCTGACTGCTTCTCTGTTTCTCATGGAAGCGGAGAGGGATGGGAGCAGGTGTGGGGTACATGGGGGTGGGGCGCGGCTTCTTAAAGGGGGCAGAGTGTGGGTCTCAGACCAGTTCCGATGTGAGTGTGGGCCCTGTGTGCCTCTCAGGCCCCCCTCCCTCCTGGAGAGAGGTCTCCCCACCCTCTCGTGGCCGTGGACATGGGCTCCCTGCTCCTTCTGAGCCCGAGGCCGGAGTTCTCCACTCTGGTCCGTTCCTGGAGACCAGGGTGCAGCGAGGAGAGGGGCACGTGGAGTGACAGGAGGGGCTCAGACAGAGGAGAGCGATGGCGCGGGCTCGGCTTGCTTCCCCGGTCGCCGTGGTCGGCCTCACTCGGGTGACGCCGGGAACCCTGGCACGGCAGGTGCTTTCCCTGCCACCTCACCTCCTGGGTCCGAGGTACTGCTTCCCGTGAGCGGGCAGGGAAACAGAGCCACAGGAAAGAAGCCACCGAGCCCCAGAGACACTGAGTGGCCGAGCCAGGCTAGGGGCTGGGACCACATGGCCCGGGGGGACCGCCTCCTCCTGCGCACGGCTGCCTAGTGGCCAGTGTCTGGCTCCCACGGGTGCGAGGCGAGTGTTCACCCACTTTGGCAGTGCCCGCAGGACCAGCAGCCCTTCCTACAGCCTTCGTAGGTTGTCGTGAAATAGGGCGTTAGTGGGTCAGGACTGTGTGACTGCTTCGAGCAGGCCCATGGAGCCCAAGCCACCAGGGAACGGCTGACCAGTTTCTGGCCCACCTTGGCCTGCCGTTTACACTCATCAGGTCCCCTGGGCCTGCCGACCTCAGGCGGCGACTCTGCAGCTTGGACCCGTGCCCCCGACTGTCCCTTCTGGGGCTTTGCTTGGGCTGTAGGACTGGAGGGTGGGATGTCTGCGGTTGGACTTCGCAGACCGCTATCAGAGAGCGCTGAGATGAGGCGGGAAGGAGGGCTCTGGGAGTGTCTTCAGGGCCCCGCCTTCTCTGTCCTGGCACAAAGGTGCCCACACAAAAGGGGTCAGTGCCAGAGCCCTCCGCTTCGTGCCCCTTGCTGAGGAGCAGTCACTAACTCTGGGGCAATGAAGGAAAAGGGTGAGGCTCTGGGGCAAATCGGGAATGAATGGGCTTCTGTTCTCTAACCTGACCGCATGTGTTGGAGGCAAGTAGACACCTCGCTCTCCTCCTGTAAACACACCTCGTGCAGGCACACACTTGTCTGCTCACCCCTCTCCCAGGGGGAGATGCCCTTCTCATGCCCTGGCTTCGAGGGCTCTGCTGCTCAAAGGACACAGCAACCTTGAACCAGCTCCGAGGTTCCTCCCAGCAGGACGAGATGAGCCATCACAGAGCCTGGCAAGGCCCCTGAGAAGGCAGGTCACCATTGAGCAACACCCAGACAGTCCCGCATTCATTTCCAGCTGCCTCCGGGCCTCTCTTGTTTTCTTCCTCTCTCCCCACCCTCTCTCCCCATAGTTACAGATTTTGCAAGATCCGTACAACACACGCACATGGCTCCATCTCTCCCGGGCCATTTAGACCTGTCAGCCTGTGCTCCTTTTGCTGTCTTTATGCTGATGGTTTTCAGCAGCCGCGTCTGACAAAGCTGCCGGATTAAAGCAGCAGGCGGTTGCCAGCCCCCTGGCGGCCGCCCTTGTGGGCAAACAGGGCCCGGGTTTTCTCAGAGTGGGGTAAGATGGAGCCGCACAGCCTTCTGGGGGCAGGCCAGGGAAGCTCTTTTTTTTTACTTTTTAAATGAAGGACAAGATCCTTGTTTGTAATGAAAGGAAGGTGTGGGGAACTTAGGGTTCCTGCTCAAAAAGCCAATTCTTAGACAAGAGTCAAAGGGGAAAGATTGCAGTCTTCCTGAGATGCACTGCT
>NW_006295062.1:2416962-2418029 GCF_000327345.1 Myotis davidii
CTCACACGGATCTCAGAGCTGTTTTGGGTGGAATGGCAGCAGGCTCCTCTCGATGCGCCTGGTGGGGTGAAGGTGGGGTGCCCAGTGATGACTGCGGAACTCAGCTCGGAGGGAACACCTGAGACGCCTGTGGAGGGCTTCGCTCCTTTGACTCATGTCAGACATTTTGCTGCAACTACCGCGGGAGCTGGGCAGAGCTGGGCACGGTGCTGCGTGGGGAAGGCTGGGTCCACGTGGAGAAGCAGAGGGCAGGCGAAGGAGATGATGCACTCAATGTCTTCCAAGTTTTTGCAAGAGATTTGCTGAGAAAATCGAAGCATCAGGCAATGCATTTCCATCACCTATGACTATACACCCAGGTCACCGGGGCCTTCTCTCCTCTATGTGAGCCCTCATCCCTCAACACCTGCTTCCTCTCCCCTGAGCATCCAGTAGGCTCCCTGCGCTAGCCTCCTGCTGGGAGGGCGCTGCGAGGCCTGACTGGGAGGTGGTCCGGCGGCAGGCCTGCCCAGGCTCCCGCTCACTCGTGCTCGTCCCTCCAGTGCAGGGAGCTGGGCCTGGATGTCGGTGTGGAGCAGCCACGTGGTCTCGGATGGCGAATGAGTGTGAAGTGAGCGGTCAGTGTGTCAGGCTGGCATCCCCTGCCGCCCGGCATTCCGCGGGGCTGTTGCTTCCTGCTTTTAGTGCCGCTCGGTGTCATCTCGGGGTCAGCCCCTCACCTTCGTGCTTCTGCATGGCAAGCTCCCTTCTCTCCTGTCTCAGAGGATGCGGCGTCCTCCCTTTCAAACCTAGTGAGCTGTGCCCTCCACTCTGACCCCACAATCCCACTTTGCCCCTCCCCCCCCAATACTTTCTTCCTACGGTTTCCATCTTTGTCTTTCACTGGCTCCAATCCTGGCCTGTGAATATGTTTAAATAGTGCCCATACCTCTCTCTTAAAAAAAAATATTTTATTTATTTATTTATTTATTTTTTGCCTAGGAATATATTTATTGATTTGAGAGAGAGAGGAAGGGAGGGAGAGAAAGGGAGAAGAAGAGAAAGAAAGAGAGACATCAATATGAGCG
>NW_006295062.1:2418830-2421996 GCF_000327345.1 Myotis davidii
TTTATTTATTTATTTTTTTTATGGAGAGGGATAGAGAGTTAGAAACATCGATGAGAGAGAAACATCGATCAGCTGCCTCCTGCACGCCCCCTACTGGGGATGTGCCCACAACCAAGGTACATGCCCTTGACCGAATCAAACCTGGGACCCTTCAGTCCACAGGCCAATGCTCTATCTACTGAGCCAAACTGTCCAAGGCAATAGTGCCCATCTCTAACAAAAGTGCCCCTCCATCTTCTCACTCAAGCATCTCTTTCTGTCAGTCTCAGAACTGGTGAGAAATCCACTCCCTCTGCTTCCTCCCCTCTGCTTCCTCCCCTCCTCCTCACTGGGCTGTGGCCCCCTCACGTCCCTGACAGTGCCTCAGTGACCAGCTCAGAGGCCCCGCGCTGCTACATTTGTCAGCATCTCCTCAGTTCCCACGCTCACCCTTTCTGTGGCCTGCTCCTGCCCGGCCACCCTCTGCCACGTGCTCTGGGTGCTGGTCCTCCGAAAGCGCCTCCCTCCCACCACTGCTGGTCTCCAGGCTGCGAGGAATCCCGCCCTGTTGTCTTTGCCTAATTAGACTTATTTCTCTCAGGGCCCACCCACCGCCTCCCTGTTCCTCACCTCCCTCCCTCCCACCCCACCTATCTCCTGCCAGCCTGGCAGTGCAGCCAATCGGCCGGTGGTGAGCGTGCGGGCACGTGGGCTCCTGGACCGGCTCCGGAGTGAGAAGAGCGTGGGCTGTGGGCTTGGGCAGACCCGGATTCCTGTCTTGGCCCTGCCTCCTCGGAGCTGTTGTCCTTGGCAAGGACTTAATCTTTCTGAGGCTCGGTTTTTACATGTAAACTGGTGATAACACCTGCCTTCATAGGTTTGTTGTGAAGATTAAGAAGGTACTGGAAGCCCGCAGGGCACACAGCAGGTGTCCGGTGGCCCGCCCTCTCCTTCGGAGCTCGGGGCTGTGGAGGGGCCAGCCTGCAGGGCGCTCTGTGCTGAGCCAGCCTTCTGGAAGCTTCAGGCCTTCAGCAGTCCCCAGTGGGCTGTGGCCTCTACTCCAGGGCCTCGCTGACCTGGCAGAGAGCCTCAAGGAGGTAGCTGCTTTTTTATGCTCCCCTTTCAAGCTCTTTTATTTCTAGAACATTTACAAATAGTCAAGTCTCCCTCCAGACCTTACTCGTAGTCCCTAGGAGGAAATCAGGCCACTGGAAACTCATTTCATCTGCTGTGGAGGTGGAGGCAGGCGGGAGCTTTGATGAGCAAGATGCGCCTCTCCAGGGATGCTGTTGGCACTGGGGACACTGCCAGGGGTCACACGGGGGACGTGGTACCTTAGGATGGCTGTCTGCCCAGAGCTGTGTCCAGACCCCAGACGGGAGAGGGAAGTCCCACAGCTTTTAGATCTGCCCGCCTGGGGTCTGGGAGGCGAGCCCCTAGGGGCTCCGGGAGGCCAGGCCGGCCCAATCCTCACTCTGCCACTAGTGTGGACGCAGTTAGGAGGTCAGTGGGCCATGTGCTTCCAGTGCTGAGTGAAGGCCTAAACTCTGGCTCCAGATCCACTGAAAATCCACAAATAGCAAACAGGAGAGACCACGGAGGTGCCTCCTGAGGGAGAGAGCGGCTTTTGCAGAAAGCCCTCCACCTGTCCCCTGGGCCCTGGCCTGAGACACCATGTGCCCGGCCTCCAGCCAGGCCACGCCTCCTCTGCCCAGCTGCTGGACGGTCTGGCTGGGGCAGCACACGCTGAAGTGCTGCTCTGGGCACCGCCATAGCTGCTGGGGCCAGCCCACGGAGCCCAGGGAGGCTCCATCAGAGCTCACACTGGTGGGAGTGCGGCCGCTTCGCCATCTGAGTGTAGTGCAGGCAGAAGGGCTAATGCCACCCTTGATGTGCGGGTGGGCAAACTGAGGCCCAATAGGGCCCGGAGGGCTCCGTAGTGCTGACTGGGGCAGGCCCTGGGGCTGCAGCCTCAGCTCCCCACTCCTCCCGTCTCTCTGAGGCTGGGTGAGGCTGCACGATGTAGCTGATTTAATCCCGGCCGAGAGGACGCAGCCCTGCCTGCCATACACACTCTGCTCTTCCCAGCTTTGGATTCCTATGGAGAACTTTTAAAAATCCCGAACACCCAACCCACCAACAGAACGTCGGACAAGGTTTGCTCCTCCTTCAGTTCTCCCCTCCCCTCCCGGGAGCGAAGTGCTTTTACCCTCGTCCCACTTCTCTTGCACTCTGGGTTTGGAGACCTGTCCCCTGGCGGGCGCGTCCTGAACTCAGAACCTGCCGCAGGTGCAGGCAGCAGACGCACGCATCTCCGTGACGAGGGAGGCTGGTGGGAAGTGGGGCGCCGGCCTGAGAGCCGCTTGGTCCCAGGAGGAGGCTCTGTGCAGGCAGGAGCGCCAGTCTACACCTCCTTTAATAACCGGCTCTAAAACTCTTTAAGGCGGGTGGCACCTGTGGCCGAGCTCCTGCCTCTGCACTGTCATTGGGTATGTGGTATGCTGCTGTTCATCTGGCAAATGCATCCTTTCAATGATAAGGAGCAGGGCCAGCAGCATTAGCACGCACATGGCCTCGCCTAGACAACAGTGCACGTCCATGTTTTTGCCCCACTATTGTGTTATGTTAATGATGCTGTGGAATGCACGGCAGCAGCACGGAGCAGAAGCTGCACCTTCATGCTTGCTCCATGTGCGCTTGTTTGAAAAGCGTTTTGCGAACAGGCGTATTAGAGCGGTGGGTGTGGTCACGCTCCATCAGGGACAAGTCTGAACACAGGCTCCGTCATGGGTTTGGGTCTCGCTTCTCATTTGATGTCAGGACAGAGTGAAGTCAGGGCCTCATGTTAAATCGCCTGGAAATGAGTTGGGTCAGGCTGGTGTCGTCATGGGAACTCCTGGCAGCCATGTCCCCTGTGGGTTTCCTGGGGTGCAGCCACAGGTCTCCCTGTGGGGCCTGGGGACCTGTGAGGAATAGGTTTCCCCACACGAGGGTCTCCTGAGGCCGAGGTGCACCCAACGCTGTCATGGTCACGGGGCCTCTGGGTTTTGGGTCTCAGCTGCCGGCCGATCCTTGCTTGTGGGAGGAGGGCAGGACAGGAGGGGGAGCACCTAGGAGTGGCAGCAGCTAACACAAGCCGGGGGCTGGCTCAGCAGGCAGGGCCCGTGCAGCCTGCATGCCCGACCCC
>NW_006295062.1:2422048-2436377 GCF_000327345.1 Myotis davidii
AGATTCAATTCTGGTCAAGGGCATGTATCTTGGTTGCGGGCACATCCCCAGTGGTCTGGTCCACAGCCACACTAGCCAGCTCCCCTGCTTCTCCTCGCCCGGGCACTCGCAGGGACGCGGTGTTCTGGGGGGAAGTCCTTGTGTGGGTCCCGGCATGAAGCAATGAACGTTTGCTCCAGTTATGATGGCAGCCCCGTCCTCACCGGTGAGGCACCCCTACACTGGGGGGAAGGTGGCAAGGCAGACAGGTCTGGAGGAGATGGAGAAAGGACACAGCCTGAGCTTGGCAATCAAATGGAAATATATCGGAAGGGAAGGGCGTGCAGGTAGAGAGGCCACAGAAGCTTGAGGGTCTGGAAGGCTGCGCGTGTTTGGGGCCAGTGGGACTGTGGTGTGGCTGGATGCCAGGTGAGTCCACCAGGAGTGAGGTGGGTCCTCGGGCAGGTAGCACCACAGACTTAGGCTGAGAAGTGGAGGGGCTGGGGAGACACACACAGCCTGGCTGGCTGTCACCATGCTCACAGGCAGGGTTTCCTCGGCTGCGTTTATATACGTAGCCCATACGTACCAAGTCCAGAAATACCCTCCCTGGAGGACGGAACCTTCTGGGCCGGAGGAGGGGTTTACAGTTTTGGTTCTGCCGGTGTTGTGAGAGAAAGTCTCAAGCACGTAGGAAAACAGCTGCCACCTTGGCCCCGAGTTTCCGGGCAGGAGCATGCGGTAGGAGGGGAGCTGTAGGAAGCTGATGGAGGCACCAGGGCCCCGTGCGAGGAGCGGGATGGAGATGAGAGAGATGGCCGGGCTCACAGATGAGAGGAAACCAAGGCAGAAAGGAGAGGAGGGAGCAGAGTTGGGAGAGAGTTTGAAGTAGAACCAGTGGATTTGATGGACAACAGAATATTCCGATGACTCCATTACCCATGGGTGGGTATAGAGGAAGGAAAGGTTTGGGGCAGGGCACAAGTCCACCCACAGTCCTTGAAGCCCTGTGTGGCCTCACTCGGGGACCGTGATCACCATCTCCACCCACCTGGGCTGTCTCCTGGTCCTGTGACTGCAGCAAACACTTTCACCCCCAGCTCTTTGCACCTCTGGGCTCCTCCGTCCTCACAGGTCACCTCCACAGCCCCCTCTCCTCCTTTCAGCCTCAGCTCGAGTGGCACCTCCACCGGGAGAGAAACTTACTCTTTTTAAAAACTTATCTTTATTGTTGAATTACAGATGTCCCCTTCGTTCCCCCCTCCCCCCCTCATTGATCCCCTCCACCCTGCACCTGCCCCTCTGAGGCCTCCACCACCCTATTGTCTGTGTCCCTGGGTTATGCACATATGCACACAAGTTCTTTGGTTAATCTCTCCTCACCCACCCCCAGGTCCCCCTTGAGATTCGTCTGTTCCATGCTTCTATGTCTCTGGATCTATTTTGCTCATCAGTTGATTCCACATATGAGTGAGATCATGTACTTGTCTTTCTCTGACTGGCTTATTTCACTTAGCGTAATACTCTCCAGATCCCTCCATGCTGTCTCAAAGGGTAAGAGATCCTTCTTTGAGAGTGACTTAGTCTCTCTTGTTTGTTTCCTTACTAACTGATCACTACATGCAATGCTTTTGCTTATTTGATTACTTTCATGTTTATTTTCCCTAGTGAGACTCAACAGCCGCCTGCACAAGGATGGATGAGCGGCTCTGGGTGGAGACTTAGGCAGAGCAGCTGGGCGAGGGGCTGCAGTGAGCAGGGAGCCATGGAAGTTTCTGAGCAGAGGAGGGACATGACGGAAGGCATGCAGCATAGGTCAGAGGCCAGAGTCAGTCACAGGGAATTAGGTCAGCTGAGTCTGTTTTGCTCAAACCCCCAGTGCATTGTGGGAAGAGGTTTGAAAGAATCCGCTCATTCAATTATTAATCATGGATACAGAAGCCTTTCTGAGAGGCTTAGAAGCATTTTAAACACATGCTTTTAACTAAACTGAAGTTGATTTATACAGTCTTGTGTCTGCCATTCAATATGTGTATGTGAGACCGTGTGTGCTAAGAACGTGCTGACATTCCTAGGAGCTAAGTACTCCGAGAGCTTCGGGGTTCTGAGGGCTCCACTTGGGGACTCCCATGCTGAGGAACATGGGAACCTGTGCAGAGGTTGGCAGCATCAGAGGAGCCCGCCAGCTTCCCTCTGGGCACTGCCAGGCAGGTCAGTGTGGACACACGGCCTGCAAGCCTGCTCTGTGCTCGGGCGGTGGCACCGCAGTGGGTCTGCGTGCAGCGGTCGTTTCAGAAATGCTCTCAGCAGTTTCTTGTCTGAGCAGAAACTCCCATAGCTCCCCACTCACCAGACACTGGGCCCTGGCTCCTGGCTCCTCTCTTTAGCCTTGGAGGAGCCCCCCCACCCCCCCGCCCCAGGCCTGTGTCCCACAGGGACCCTCAGCACTTGGCCTGGGTGGTATCTCCCTGCCCGTGGCTCTGCCACACCCTTGCTTGTGCTTCACTTGGCCTGAATATCTCCTGTCTCCAGCACTTCTAAGTCCAAGCCTCCTGCCGGGGCTCCCACACGCCCCTCGTCCAGAGAGCTGCCCCGACTGCCCAGCCGCAAGGCATCTACCTCCTCTGAGGCCCAGTGGCCTCCAGCCCTTCACCGTGCGGCTCACTCATCTGTGGTTGTTTCTCTTGTGTTCATCTTGTGCTCCCCACACCAAGCTCTTTGAAGAAAGGGATGGTTTCGTCCACATCGATTCCCCCATAGCTCAAACGTCTACCCTTGAACAACGCATGGGGCTGATTAGTTGGTTGATGGATCCATAAGATGAGTGGGAGATTGGTAAAGTGAACTTTAAAAAGCCATCTGATTTCAGAGGGGGCTACAACAAAAAAGTTGTTTAGACTGACGCTCATCCCCTGGGTTTAGGGAACTTTGATGTGATCTTGACTATGGTTGTGTTTCTTGTCTTTCTCTGTGAGATCCAGGGGTCCCCCCAGCCCTTTGCTCCTTTGAGCTAAAGCTAAAGACACACAACTGTGGTTGGAGCTGTGATTCTTACCAGGCTTTTTGTGACTTGAGGGGAGAGACCTCCCAAGCACCTTCCACCACGAATGAATACACTCTGTGTGTGTGTGTGTCTGTGACACTTGGGTGGACACACACCCACATCGTGCTACTGTTTCCTCTCGGGCTGAGCGGTCCCATCCACCTCTCGCTCTGTCAGGTGGGTAATCCTGGCAGCTGCCAGACTTGTTGCTGTTTGCAATTCTACCAGTTGGTTAGCTCCAGGTGGATTGCCCAGACCGGGCCACCCTGTTACTGCTGGCTTCGGGCCATTGGGATCTCTCAGCTACTGTTATTCCCTAGGAGTTAGCATCTGCCTGAAATTCCAGGGCAGGAAGGGACCCAAAAGGTCATCTGGTTCACCCTCCGGCCTTCAGGCAAGACCACACCTGAATGGATCCAGATCGTTGAGGATGAGGCCCGCGGGTAAACCTGCAGGGGGGTCTCCCCAGGTAACTGGTGCTGGTATTAACAAGCCTCCCATCAGGAAGCACCTGGCGCTTCTTTCTCCCAGTCCTGTGCTGCTGGGCCCCAGCGGACTTTGGGTGCCACCTCTTGAGCATCAGCTGGTGAGCTGGGAGCCCCGTGTCTGATGTTCTGGCTGCAAGGCAGAGAGAGCCAGCAGCTCAGAGTGTTGCTGGGGATTGGCGGTTTTGCTGCTGAGCCGTCTGACCCTCGGGGGCAGTCCAGCTCCATAGAGCCCTGTCCATGCTGGTAGATGGTGGCTCTGGCCCAGAAGTCTAGTCAAGTTTCAGAAGGAAAGAAACGGGCAGCCCAGGAGGACCCAATCAGTCAGAACTTGCATTTCATTCACTCGTTCAGGACCTTCTTGCTGGACCCACACTACATGCTCTGCAGGGTGCAGGGAGAAATTAGAAGCAGAGCCCCTGGGTTCCTTTGGCCGCTGAAAGTGGCACCAGCCCCAGGTTGCAGGGCCCCGGGAGGGCCTGGGAAGTCTGTGCTCCCTGGGATGGTTCAGTGGATGCTCCCCTGTCACTGTCCTTTCCCACACGTGCTCCTCACATGGGCGCATTCAGGGCCATCTCACACCTACCGCAGCCTGACATGCAGCGGACACTCAGCAAAGCCCTGGGATGGTTCTGAGAGCTGCCCACCATCCCACCACTGCCCCCGAGTGAGCCCAGCATGGGCCACTCGCTGCCCCAGGCACTTTACCCAGGCCACCACCTCTGTTATGGGCTCAGTTGTGTCCTCCCCAAATTTATGCTGAAGTTCTATCCCCAGCACCTCTGAATATGACTGTATTTGGGGAGAGGGTCTTTCTTTAAAGAGAAAATTAAGGTAACACGAAGTCATATGGGTGGGCCATAATCCAATATCCTTATAAGAAGAGGAAATTAGGACACAGACACACACAGAAGAACAACCATGTGAAGACACGAGGGAGGAGCCATCTACAAGCCAAAGATTCAGGCCTCAGAAGGTGTCAATCCGGCCGACACCTCGCTCTCGGGTTTCCAGCCTCTGGAACTATGAAACAATGCATTTCTGTGGCTGAAGCCGCCTGGTCGGTGGTACTCTGTTATGGCAGCCCTCGCAAACAATGCACCTCTGTGGAGTGGCTGTTACTCCCATGTGGAGGGGAGGCCCATGGCTCCATCAGCTCCTCACCTGCAACCCTGGGCCGATTCCTGAACCTCCGAACCTCCGTCTCCTCATTTGTAAGACAGGAATGATAATAGATCTGCGGTGAGGATTCAGTGAGATATGACACAATGAATGTTTGTCCCCAGCATGCCTCAGCCTGATCTGACCGAGGAGCCCATGGGCCTGGGGCAGAGGCTGGCTCTGAGTTCTACAGGTTGCTAACAGATATGTAAAGAAACACTCCCCGTCCCCCATCAAACAAAAACCCGGAGTGGGAAGGGCTCAGACTCCACTGGTGGGCAGAGTTCTCTGACTTGGGAACTTGAATGGACCACTTTGCACTGGCTTCTCCCACGGTGGATGGTGCCTGCACAGGAAGGCGGGCCCCCCTTCAGAGCTGCTGCTCTGTGGATGGGGAGTTGGGATGCAAGATCACAAGTCACATGACCAAGGAAACACAGAGACTGACTGTTGGCACTGGGACCTGTGATTTGGTAAAATTTATTTTTAAATTATAGTTGACATACAATATTACATTAGTTTCAGGTGTACAACATAGTGATTAGGCATTTATATTCCTTAGACCTGTGACTCTTTGTCAACATTCTTCTACATCAGCCTCTGACCAGGTTGGGAGGCAGGGGGCACTCTCCCAGGCACCGCCAGCCTGGCATGAGCCTGTGAAGGTGTAAGGGAGCCAGAGCCTGGGCACCATGCCCTCCAAGCTAGGGGGCAGGGCCAGCATGAGCCTGGGAGCTGTGGGCCTAAGCCATGGGTGCAAAGAGTGTCAACCAGGTGGGCTGTCCTTTTACAGCCAGTATCCTGCTCAGCTCAGCTTGGTGTGGGGCCAGCCTGTCGTCTGTCTGTGGATGCCACGGGTGTCCTGTCGTCTGTCTGTGGATGCCACGGGTGCCTGCCGTCTGTCTGTGGATGCCACGGGTGTCCTGTCGTCTGTCTGTGGATGCCACGGGTGTCCTGTCGTCTGTCTGTGGATGCCACGGGTGTCCTGTTGTCTGTGGATGCCAAGGGCGTCGAGGGCCATGTGCAGAGAGCTACCTGCACAACTTCCCTTTTATTTGGAAGTTGTCTTTCAAGTGAAGTAGCCTTGGAACCTTCCTGACCTTCCTCCACTCTTTGAACAGCGACCTCCTGGAGGAACATTGGAATCCTCAATGTCATTCTGTGGGAAGCTGGGTCTGGGAGGGGCTCCTGGGGTGTGGCAGGCAGGGGATGATCATTCTGGAACCTTCTTTGTGTTGGTCCAGGGACCTGCTCTGCACCCCTCAATTATATTTTAATATCTATCTATACTCTTTCACACCACAATTACTAAAACATTGTTAAGTAGGTCACACACACTGACACACACACCCAGCTTAGCAATGATAGAAAACGCCGAATTCCAGCTGTCAAGCAGCCAGCAGCCCAGCCTTCACTCTGGCTGAACACAGGGCCCCATTATGCCGGAATATTATTTTCTCATGGTTTGGAACCATTACATCAGCCTTGATGTAATAACATTGTTTAACTTCAGAGCTGTGTTTATTTTGGTTTAGAGTTCAGATAGTTGAGCCGTTAGTCCGGATTGAGCAAACCCTGGACAAAGCCACTCAAGTTTGAAATGAATCATTTTGCAACCCCTCCCCCGCCCCACCCCCCCTAAGAAAACCCACCAGACTTCAGAGGTATTTTCATCTCATGGCCAAGGTGCCCATGGGTTTGGGGGTGATTTTACGTTTCCTAAGGTGAACGGCCAGTGCAGTATGGACCCGGGGCGCTGAGCAGTGAACATGTCCCAAACCAGTAAGGATCTGGGAATTCCCCAGCAGCTGGTCTGAAGACAGACCGGGACCCGCTCACATCCCCTACCAGTCCCGATTCGGACATCAGCGGCTTGAGCGGAGCGCCCCCGCCGCTGCCGCTCACAGGGGGCTCCACACGCCACACGTGTTAGTGTCTGAGCCCAGTGCTTGGGGACACACACAGGTGGAGAGGGTCTGACATGGGGGTGGCAATGCAAGCAGATAGGGACCACTGAAGCCGGGCGGGGGGTGCAGGGCTCATTGTGCTAGTCTCTCTGTTCTTGTCTGTGCTTCAAAAGTCCTGTAAGCAAGTTAAAGAACTGAAAATCCTGGTCCCAGCGACCTTTGCGTAGGCACTTTCTTCCTCTAATACTTGGGGGTGGGTGGGGACAGGCACTCGAAGGAGGGGGTAGGGACAGGGTAGGGCAGGAGGAGTCGAGTCCTGAGGGACACACACTGCCTGCCGCCAGGAAGATGCATCGTGGGTAAGTGTGTCCGTTGTTGGAGGACTCTCAGGGAAGTGGGCAGTGAACGCTCCCGCGGCCCCACGTGGAGCTGGGCGTGCTAGCTGGCTGCCTCCACCCACAGGCATGCGCTCGGGTCTCTGGGCACGAGGTGGAGAGGACTGAACGACTGGCCCGAGTATGATCCCTTTGAGGGCGGGCTGGGAGCTGACAGGCCTGGTGCCGCGTCCTGTCGCACCCAGGGGCACCAGCAGCCTTGGACACAAGCCACCCAGCACATCTGTCCTGCTGCCGAAGGAAGGTGCGTGGCTTCCGGCATCTCAGCTACTGAGCCGAGCTCGGGGGCCAGGGGTCCTCAGGCCGGCCCTGCATGGGAATCAACTGTAAAGCCCAGGTGCCAGCATCCGACCCTAATTTCATCAGGACCTTGGGGGTGGGATGCCCCGAACACTCCTAGTGTGGAGCCCGGCTATGAACCACTGGTCTGTCCACCTGCTGGCCGGGCTGGCTTTGGCTTCGGTGTCGCTGTGAGCCACTCGGCAGGACGAAGGAGTGGGAGCAGCGCCTTCTCGTTTGGTTGTGTTCAACTGCACTAGATGTCACCCCAAATAAATGTAGGTCAGGTGTCCACAGCCGGGGCGTACCATTCGCCCAACACGTCCATCACGACACAGGTTCCCGCTGGAGCAGAAACAATTGCTCCAGGCAGAGCGGTGCCCGGCCAGCCAGGCTGCTGCGCTGAGGCTGCCACCGCGGGGGTGCAGGACCGGGGTAGGGGGGTGGGGGATGGCGGCCTAGTGGGCAGTGCTTTCACCTCTTTGGACCTCAAACTCCGTGTAATGAATCCACTCGACACTGCAGCCTGGAACACGCATGTGCACGAGCATGTAAACAGAGATGTCACTAAGACAGGAGTCCTGAAGTAGTATTCGCCGTTTTGTGTGATTGCCCGTTATTTTCTAGTCCATTCCTTTTTATTGCATTAAAAAGTGAAGGTCCTAATGCACCAAATTTGGACTCACGATTCATCCACGTTTGATAACCTGCAGCTTGAAAAACACCACTGTAGGCAGCTGGCAGAACGAATTCCAGGGCCAGGGATCCCCTTCCTACACACCTACTGCTGCCTGGGGGATGGGGGGTGGGGGGACACTTTCTCTCTATTCCGGTCTGCGTTTGAGAATTTCTGCAAGTCAGTGCAGATAACATAAAACTCTGGCCCCTCATCTCAGCACAGCCCTCTCTCTCCTCTAAAACCCAGGGAGAGGGGACAGGCAGGAACCAGAGGGAGTTAGACAGAGGCCCCAGGAAATCCAGGTGACTGTGAGGTAGTGACTCTCCCAGACCATCCCCCCAGTTCAGGGGCACCCAATGTAAAGCCAGCAAGAGACAAGAAGGATCAAAGTTCTTTGCGCCCCAGAGAGTGAGCAGCTCCAGAAAACAGTCGCTGCAGGCGACGGTGCCAGCACAGGGACAGTGGCCCTGAAATGACTCCTACAGCGACAGGGAGGTCCTCTGATCGGGTCTGACCGTTAGACCCACGCCTGACCTCTTGCCTGTTTGGGGCCACCTTCTGCGGAAGCCCTGCAGAGCAGGGGGGGAGCCCACTTGCTGTCTGGGGTGATGCTGGCCATTGGACTGGAAGGTGGGGGAGCCCTCCGGGGACCTCCTGTCCCTCTAGCTCCACCCCAGCTCTACTTTCCCCCACAGGGACATGACACTGTTGGGAAGTTTCCCAGATGGTCCATTTGTTCATCAACTATTCTTTCCAAGTCCCGCCTCCCCTCCACACTGCCGAAATGGTGCTTGGATCTTAACCAGGTTGGCTGGCAACCACCGTTGTCAAAATCGGGGTAGTTCTCTGCTCTCACTGTACTAGGCGCTCGCAGCCCTTGGCCTTGCTCCCGCTCCGTCCATTGCACTGGCCTGCAAATTCTCTCCGTCACTGGTTCTCTCCAGCCTCCTTTGCTGACGCCCCCACTCTCAAGGCCAAAGTTGCCCAGGGCTCATCCTTGGCCCCCCTTTCCTCCCTTCGACACCCTCTCCCTGCTGAATTCTTCACCCTGCCTTTCAATACCATCTATAGGCTGGAGGCTCCCATATTTGTTTGACCTCTGCCCTGGACCCCAAACTTACTCCAACTACCTCTGTAGCAGCTCTTACTGTTGCTCAGCGCCAAACCTGGGATCCATTCTCTTTTTGTGTGTGTGTGTGTGTGTGTGTGTGGGGGGGGGGACACACCCATTCTCTTAATTCTCTCTTTTCTTCATGCAACATCCACCAGCAAGTCTTGTCAGCACCAGCTCCCAAATGGAGGCCCATCCAGCCACTTGCCATCACCTTTGCTGCTGAAATGCTACCCAGCCACCGTCATCTCTCCCCTGGCTTATTGCAACACGCCTAACCCATCTCCCTGCTCCCTTTGTCCCATCCACACTTCATTCTCCACCCACAGCCGGACTGCTCTTCTCACGGAGTGAGCCAGGTCAGAGCAACCCCTGACAGCCCCCTAAAGCTTCCCATGGCACTCAGGACAGCCCGGTTCCTTGTCATGCCCTACGGCCTGCACACAATTACTCCGTATTTCTAACTCATGGACTGAACCCTTGTTTATTTGGAACAGGGTGGCGCTCAGCTAAGTGTTTATATTTTCCAGCCTCCTTTACTTCAAGGGATGGCCAATGAGATGAGGGCAGGGTTGTTGAGCAGGGCTTTTGGGATTATCCTTCCAACAAGCCGGCTCAGCTAAGAGGATGCACGCTTTTGCTCTTGCACTTTCTCCCCCACTCCGCCCCCTGCTTGAAATGGAGGTGCAATGGATGTGCGTTAGCAGCCGTTTTGTGATTATGAAGCAGTCTTGATGAGGGAAACTTCATGTTAAGAAAGACAGAAGGAGCATGAGTCCCTGATAACTATATAGCCATTGTACCGGGCTTGGAATTGCTAATTTTGTGCTTTCCTACGTAAGCAATACCTCGTGTGAGCCACCAAGGCCGGTCTGATCCTGAAGCAGAACTCAGAGCTCAGTGTGACCCGGCCTCGCCGTCTCCACCTTCTTCAGCTCCTCCCCGCCTGCTTTCCCGTGTTCCCATACCACTGGCCCTCTCTGTGCCTCGAACACTGTGCGGTGGTCCCCGCGCGGAGCCCCCTCCCCGCCCCCCCCTCAGATCCGGGACTCCTCCACCTTGCCTTTTGCTCACCTCCTGGGAGAGGTTTCCCTGACTTACGTAGCCACTACCAGTCAGTTTTCCGTTAATGTTGTTTAAAAAAAAAAATTCATGGGAGTTTTCTCTCCTTGCAATTATTTACTTTTAAAGACATACCGTATTTGCCGGCGTATAAGACAACTGGGCGTATAAGACGACCCCCTAACATTTCCACTCAAAATACAGAGTTTGTTATATACTCGCCGTATAAGACTACCCCCTCTCACAGCCAACCATACACCCAGTATGGTATCGCGATTCGCGATTTTGCGCTATCATACTGGGTGTATGGTCGGCTGTGTGCGATTTTGCGAGTGTGGTAAAATCGCATAAGAGCAAAATCGCATAACAGCCGATCATACACCCAGCAGCGCTGCTGATGCCTGAACGGTATATGGAATGAAGTGGGCAGGCATCGGGAGGCCACTATGGCACGGGGCAAGCACTATGGGCAGTCTATCTGAAGTGTACCTGGCGTATAAGACGACCCCCCACTTGGAGGCATATTTTTCAGGGCCAAAAAATCGTCTTATACGCCGGCAAATACGGTAGTTATTGTCTGTTTTGCCCTTAGATTAGAGTCCTGCGAGGACAGAGATTTTGACTGTCTGGTTCGCTGCCATATCTCCTGGGCCTGAAGTATGATAGGTACTTAGGAAGGATTTGTTAAATGAATGAGATGGCTTTTCAGAGATTGTGTAGGAATTCATCCTGGGTATTGCCACACAACACCGAATCCCTTCCCCACCCCCCACATTCGAAAATAGTCCAGCAAACACCATGGCCGCTGGGCTTCGTGAAGGCCACGGGGACCCCCAGCTCCGTCCTCCGGCTGCTCAGTGCAGCGGGCAGGGCAGCCGGCTGGGCTCGCCAGTCAGGAAAGTGCTGGCCTGCTGGGCTGGGCTCTGTGCGGCCCCGAGGACGGCACCGGGACACGTGGCAGGTGGTCTGGTGCTGCTGGGGGCAGGACTGGTTAGGAGAAGGTTCTGGGGCAGTGGGGTGGAGCGCAGTGTGGGCAGATAGAGCGTTTTCCTGGTGGACAAGGTTGAGGGGAAGGGAGGGCTAACGCCATAAATCAAGATGTGAAGGGGCCAAGTTTGCAGCGTGACACACCTCCCGGTTAGTCATGAAGATACCAGTTTTGTCATGGAAAGTTCTACGTCCCAGGGACCCCTCTGTCCCAGGGAAGCCAGGAGGATTGTTACCGCTTAGATGCATAGCCTGCCTGGGCCACTGAAGCAGGTCTCAGTGGCTGCTGGAGAGAGTGGAGGGCGCAGGCAGGGGGTCCTGTGGGAGCCGGGGTGCCAGGGGTGGCTGAGAGGCCTGAGGGATCGCCAGGGCTCTGAACTCCTTCCCGGACCAGACTGGGGAGAAGCACTGAGAAAGGTCAGAGAAGAGGAGCGAGGCCGTACAACAGGGTGACTGTTGGCTAATTGAAGAGTGATTCTTCCTGCTGGACCCGCAAGGACCACAGCACAGCAGCTTGCACGTCCCATGGGGGGAGCCTGGTGGCCAAAAGCAGTGCGTCCTCCCCTACTCTCCCCCAGGCGCAGCCTCCTGGCCAAAGCCGCTAAGAGCAGTCAGGCCAGGGTGCTGCCCACACAGCGCCCCATCCCCTCCCCTCTCTGAGGACATAGGCTCCTGGGCAACTCTGGGAGAGCCCCTGGCTTCTCGCGGCTCCATGGAACCTCTGGTGGAGGAAAGGCCGCAGCCGACGTTTTCCTGATATCTCTGGGGCGTCATCGCAGGGCGCCTGGGGGCACATGTTCTTTTCCGGGCGGCAGGGAGGCAGGAGAAGCAAGTGTGCTGGGTGAGTCTGCAGCTTTCCAGACCAGTGGGCCCAGGGGATGGGGCCGTGGCCTTGCCACCAGCGCAAAGGACCTGTCTCTAATGTCCAGCGTCAGGAGGACACGGACCCAATGCCGGACACCTGCCACTCCTGACATAGTTTCCCTCCTCCTCCACCCAATCACCAGCTCCTGTGAATTCTGCCCATCTCTCCTGGAGTCAGCAGTACATTTTTGCAGGAAGGCAAAGGGCTTTCATATTCTTCCCCTTGCTCCTAATCTTATTGGGGAAAGCATGCTGAGGCGGGTCACTGTGTTCCTGTATTTAGGTGCCTTTGCCATAGAGCCACACGCCACTACCACCATCACCACCCATGCTAACACCTGCCAGGGACCATTCTGCAACATCCCCAACACACACACCTGAACATACATATACACATACCCAATCACATACATCCCAACACACATACCCCCAAACACACACCACACAACTCATAAGCCTCAACTTATACGTATCCTAACACACACACCAATACAAACACTACCATGTACCCCCAAAACACACACCCTCCCAACACACACATAGACCCATACCCAACGCACATACACCTCAAAGCAGAAGTACACACACACACACACACACACACACACACACACACACACCCATTCCCTTGAATTAAGTTCTTTCATGGACCATCTCAGACCCACCACCATCCCATGTGCCCCGAGTTTGGTTTCATCGGCCGGCTTTAGTTTGGGTCCCCATTTCTACCTTTCAGGCTAAGGTACAGGGGCCTGGGGCCTTGTCCCTGCTTTGGGCTTAAGGGCTGGCCTGCAGAGCGCCCATGCAGTTAGCTCGCCTCCACTGGGGGATGTCAGCCATCCCTGGCTCCCACTCTTGAGGGCTGCCTGTGAAGAGACCTTCCCCACCCCTTGGGGCTCTGCACCCCATCTGGCTGGGTGCCCTCTGCCTCCTCCCATCTCCCTTTTCCCCGGGCAGTTTGTTCCTTCAGTGGCCTCTCACCTCCCTGTCCAGGCTGCACCTCAGCGCCCTCTCCAGCCTCCTGCTGGGACCATTCGCAGCACTAGGCACCCTTGCTCACCCTGCTCTGTCGCCCCTCTGGCTGTGTGACACCGCCCCATCCTGGCTTTTCTTCCACCTCCCTGTCTTCTTTTTCCTCCTGCTCCCTAAGGAAGTGGTCACCCCTCTCAGCAGCAAGTCTCCCCATGAGTTCACATTAGGTTTCACTGCATGGAAAGAACCCCCCAGATGACGGCGCTTCAACTCCCTTGCGTCTCTTAAGGCAGAAGAGCAGAGCGGAGCAGAGAAAGTAGCTCCGGGCTGGTGTGGGCTGGTGTGGGCTGATGTGGGCTGGTGTGGCCCTGGGAAGTCACCGTGACCCGCTCTATGGTCTCTGCTGTGCCACCCTGAATGCTCTCGCTGGCTCGCTGGGAGTCTGCTGTCTGGAAGGCCCCTGACAGACGCTGCTCCTGACCCTGACCGGCTCTGCCCTACCCCCTCCAGGGCTGCTCCAGCCCTCAGCCCTCAGCCCTGCCCCAGCAGGCTCTCCTCCCAGCTCCTCTCTTCCCGCCACCCTGTGCAAACCCCACAGACCTGGGGCTCCTGACATCACACACCTTCTGTGTGTCTGAGCGCCTGCTGGCTGGGGCCGGCCTCTCGGCTAACTGAGCTGAAGGCAGGACGGTGCCACAGCCTGCAAAGCCCTCATTGCCCGCAACC
Organism: Myotis davidii; assembly: GCF_000327345.1. Classification (NCBI taxonomy): domain Eukaryota; kingdom Metazoa; phylum Chordata; class Mammalia; order Chiroptera; family Vespertilionidae; genus Myotis; species Myotis davidii. The sequence continues at coordinate 2,435,699 of NW_006295062.1, forward strand.
CAGTCCTGCCCTCCCAGGTCCTCCTTGGCTGCACGGCGAATACAAGAGCACTTCTTGAACAACAGAAGGAGGCCTCAGGAAGGGCTGCAGGTGATGCCGAGGGGCCCTGAAACCAGAACCTGCCCTGCGGCTGCCCAGGGCTCGTCATCCCCAGAATGTGCAGGAGACGTGAGTGTGTCAGTGCGCACACTCAGTCAGAGAGGAGTCGCGTTAGCTGAGCTCAGGGAAACAACAGTTGATCTCAGGTTCACATTGTTATAAACAGGCTATAATATTGCATATCCTTAGATTCTTCCGACTAGTAAATGTCAGCAGATAAGTTTTTTAGTACCTGCATCCTTGATAAAAACCACGGCATTGGCAAATTCTTTTATTTGTCATTAAATTTCTTTGCTCTGTGCTGCTATTTCGGAATCAGTAGGAGCTTGTGGGGTATGGAAAGCCTCAGCCATTCCAAGGGAGATGAAGTTGAATGTTTGTAGTTCTTCCTCAAGATGCTTATTCCTTATGGATCTATCCTCATATCTTCCTTTTCCTCGTTCTTCTTTCGGAAAGGTTTTTACACCTTTTAAGAGCAAATCCTTAAATCCCTGGTGTGAGACCAGCTTGCATGAAAATAGTCTGGGCAGACAGCACTGCCAGGAGTGGGGCCTCAAGGTTCCGCCTGCAGCCTGGCCTC
>NW_006295062.1:2436462-2442110 GCF_000327345.1 Myotis davidii
GAGGTGACTGGTTTGATTCCTGGTCAGAGCACGTACCAGGGCTGTAGGCTTGATTCCCCAGCAGGGGACGTGCAGGAGGCAGTCGATAGATGATGTTTCTCATCGATGTTCTACACACTCCTTTCCCTCTCTCTAAAAATCAATAATCATAAAAAAGAGTGAGTGCACAGTTGGTATTTGTCCCCCAATAGGCCAGAGCTACAGCATGGCACCTCTTCGCAGTGGGGTCTCCTCTGAGCTGTAAACACATTTATCCATTAAGCAAAAATCCGGTCTTTCTCTTTCCTTCTTTCTCCCTCCAGCATTTCACCCCGTAATCTGATGTACAGGGGAGGAGGGCCCTGACAGAACTCAGTGCTGCGGCCCAGCAGGTGTGTGACAAGTGCCTCCTTTCTGCATTAGCACCCGACTCACAGGGCCTGGTGTGGGGACGCCACAGGGACCACTGGCAAGAGAGGGCGGTGGGAACAAGTGTGCCCGCCATGCCCGAGGGCAGGGCCAGAGAGACAGGGCACAGAACGAGAGGCCCTGAAATCCATGCGGCCAGCGTAGGAGCCTGTCCAAAGGCCTGGACTGTGGGGGAGATGCATCTGGCAATGACTGGTTTTTCCTTCTTCTATAACCACAGTGTTCCCTTGCCGAGTTCCCTCCAATGGCAAGAGATAGAGACCGGTTTACTGAATTTAAAAATGAGAGTTTTATGTAAGGACGGGGGAACTTTAGTAGAGCACACTGTGATGTGGCCCTCTTTCTGAGCTAGGTGACTGCGGGAGTCTCCCAGGTGCTGATCCGTAGGGACATGGGGGACACAGGGACATGGGGGTCCATGGGGACACAAGTCCTCAGCTTGCATATACATAAATGGACGGACACCTTCACGAGTTTGTTTACACAGCAGAAAGGATATCTTGTCTATTCCTGTCTGCGGCATTTCCTTGCCTTTTCCATGCTGTCCTCGTCACACAGTGGAACCCGAGAATGCGACCTCCGTTCAGCTGGGAGTTTTTCTTTGCTGGTGGCTCACTGGGTAGCCAGGCCACGTCTCATCCTCTGAGACTTAGATGCGAAGATCGGCTCTGAAGTTCAAGAACAGCTGAAGACCAGGGAACGTAAATTAAGGGGAGTTTGGTGTTTGGACCCAGGGGTTCCCAAAGTGGACGCAGTTGCATTTGGAAACTCAAAGCAAAGAAACCTTCAAAATGCTCCACTTTTCCTTGTTGGATGCAAAATAACCAGCTCCCAAGGTTCGTGCCACACGTGGGCCTCCCGGAGCTGCATACAGGACCACTCCTCACAGAATGGGGCGGGGTGCTACACTCTTCCTGCTCAGCCCCCACCCCCACCTCCTGTTAGCTGCCCGAGGGGCGGAGTGCCTCCTTCCCCGCCTTCCTGGGTCCTCACTGCTCCCACCTGATCTCCTCCCCGATGGGCTGTTGCCCCGCTGCCACGGGCCTCCCAAAATCCTCTTTCAAGGGGTCACATGCCCTCCTGGCCTTCACACCCCCTCTGGTCTGACCAGGTCCCTCCGGGCCTAGCTGCACTGGACCTGCCCGCATTCCTCACCCATACCATGTCCTCACACGTGTGCTCCTCTCCTGGTGGCCCTCCCTCTCTCATGTCCATCTGCAAAATGCCTCCTCCGGCTTCAAGGATGACTCCAATCCACTGCCTCCCCTGAGGCTCCTGGCAGGCACCGGAGCTGCTTGCTCTCCATGGACGGCGCGGTCCCCGTTAGCTCCCTGAGCCATGCCTGTTGGTGTGCTGGTCTCCCCAGGAGACTATGGGGAAAGGGGCGGTACCCAGGGTCAGGGACTTTTTAACACATGACTGATATATCCCCAGGACCTAGTTCAGCACGGTTATTGAATAAATGGGAAGGAATTCTGTGCGAGGAACAGTTTGTGATCAGCAATCTGAAGTGAGACCATAACCACTTACCAAAAGCTGTATTTAGTGTCTTTATTTGTCCAGGAAACATATCAGCGTGGACAGGTGTCCCTATAGGGCCTGCTGTTGAAATATTTCCTGAGTCTTCAAACATGTTAAGTCCTACGCCCGCACAGCCTCCAGCACCCCTGGCCTAGCCCTTCCTCAGTGAGGGGAGGAGGGCTCCCCAGGGCCCCTCGGCCAGCTTCTACCCAGCGCCTTGGTCTGACGGAGAATGGAGCCAGGACAAGGATGATCTGTATGGTCCTTGCTAACGAGCAACAGGTTTTCGGGGTTCTGGAGATGAGGGAGTCAGCTCAAAAAGAAGGACTCGATGAAAGCCCCACAGGAGAGTTTGTGGTGAAGCCGGTTTAGGAGTAGCATGGGAGCACGAGGTGCGACGTGCCGTGTCAGCAGGCGGACGCCCGGCGGGAGGCTGCAGAGAGCACACAGGCCTGCTGTGCGGGCTGATCGGAACTCAGGAGTCTGCATTCGAACCCCAGGCCGTGGACCCTGCTGCGTACGGGTGCCTCAGCTCCTTCCTCGGTACGTGTGATGACTGACTTCAGTCCAGAGGCATTCCCTGAGCAGGCACTGTGCCGGGGCTGGGCGGCTACAGAGACTCGCATAGACCAGTGATGGCGAACCTATGACACGCGTGTCAGAGGTGACACGCGAACTCAGTTTTTGGTTGATTTTTCTTTGTTAAATGGCATTTAAATATATAAAATAAATATCAAACATATAAAATCTTTGTTTTACTATGGTTGCAAATATCAAAAAATTTCTATATGTGACAAGGCACCAGGGTTAAGTTAGGGTTTTTCAAAATGCTGACACGCGGAGCTCAAAAGGTTCGCCGTCACTGGCATAGACGGTCCCAGGAGCTCAGGAGATTCAGGGATGACAGGCATCCTGGCTGAGACCTCGGCGGGACTTAAGGATGGGGGGGCTGTCGGGCCCTCAAAAGATGGGCACCATCCAGCTGCCCTGGTGAGAAATACGCCGTCTTATCAAAATGACACTCTCACGCCCACTTTCTCAAGGACTTGCCTCTGTGACCTCAGCTGCTGTAACCAGGCAGCACTGAGGCATTGGTGTCTGCGCTTTTACAAGGTCAGGTTGGCCCCTTGCCCTTCGGGGCTCCCTCCGCTGGGTCCTCCTTCACACCTGGCTCCCGACGTGTCCCTCTCCGTGCCTTGGGCTGCCAGGTGGGGAGGACAGCTCACCTGGTCTGGTAAGAAGCTCCTTCCGTTCAGTGAGCTGTTCTGGAGGGGCGCGATGGGTGGCGGTGATTGGCAACAGCAGCTCCTGGGACAGTGGTGCCAAAGGCAACAGCAGGTCCAGAGCCAACCAGCTCTGCCAAACAGGCCGTGAGCGCCCACTGACGGGAGGAGGACTCCTCTTCACCCCACACTCTGCAGACGCCATGTCACCAGGAACGGTACCCGAGTTCTCAACTCTTGGCAAACGAGGCTCATTCTTATGATTTGCTTTGTCACTTTGGACATTGTCATCCTCCTCAAACTGACACTTACCTATGGGTGATGCCAAAAAACTTGCAAGAGCAAGTGCTCTGAGCTCCCCGAGGGAGCCTTCTCCGTGGTCCGTGCCCCCACATCCACAATGTCGTGTTTCTTCCTGCCTTCCCTACTGGGCCTGTGCTCCTGGAAGGCGGCGGGGAGCTGGCACTGTGGGTGTGGTGGCCCAGCCCTGTAGCCCATGTCCAGGGCGTCAGCTGCAGCATTGATGTCCATTACTGTGTTCAAAACTGACAGGTGCAGTCACATCCCTGGCTGAGATTGAAGGCTGAGGTCACCAGTACAAGGAGAACTGAGCCCAGCGCTAAATGAAGCTTTGAAGCAACAGGAACAGGTCCTTGCCCCTCCACAGGGGACGGGGGCTCCCCGCACCAAAGCACAAGGTGATCTGGAAGAACTCAATTTACACCCTCAGCTCCCACAGGCGGGGATCAGCGGAGGGCGGGTAATCCCGGCTTCTCGAGCAGATGGTTTCTGACGACCGCTTGACCCAGTTCCCTCCCAGCAGATGACCAGCAGCGGGGCTGACGGCTCCGCCACCAGGGAGCAACATGCAAACCCTCCTCTCAGCCTCCTCTTCCCTCCTCCGACCAGCGAGGATGCGGTGGCTTCTGCCTCTCCCCAGCACCAGGCCAATGGACAGGATGTCCCCAAAGGCGAGGAGCCCTTCTCCCTTCCCCTAGCCCTGTCTGGCCCAGGTGGGACTCGCAGGAGGAAGTGCTTGTCACTAGGCAGGGAAGGAAAGCTGCGAGGGCTGTGCTGGGGAGTAAAGGGTGTTAAATCCTTCACTGGCTTAATGACGTCTCTTGTCCATTCATTTAATCAACCAACCAACGGAGCATTTGCTCAAGAGCTCCCCAGAACTTCTGCCAGGTCTGGCAGCGGGCAGGCCCACAAGGCCTGGTTGAGGCCTCAGGCAGGAGACAGGCAGGTGCGGAGATAACAACCAGGCCCTGATCTGACAAATAACTGTTCAGTGCACAAAGCCATGGCAGGTTTCACCAAGTAGGAGATATTGGGCTGAGAATTCGGCAAGTAGCTGAAGGCTGTGGTGATGGAAAAAGACAGAGGACCAGAACACGTGTGCCTGGTGGACGATACAAGCAAAACCACAGAGGTGGGTCCAGCCTGGCGCAGGGCCGCTGGGCAGAAGGGGCTGGCCCAGGCTGCCCAGAGGGCAGAGCTCTTCCTTCCTGCCCAGGTATCACAGGCTCTGGGACAGGGCAAGCGGTGGAAACCCAAGGGCACAGAGGCTGTGTTTGGGAGCAGCAGAGAACTGGGCCCTGGTCAAAGCCCCACGCAGGCAGAAGGTCTGCCACCCCGGGGGGCCTTTCTGGCACCTTGCTTCTCTCTGCCTTCTGGTTGATAAGCCAGACCCGGCTAGCCCCATTTCTGCCTCTGGGGAGCAGCTGGGCATCTTCGGTCCTTCCTCTGATTGGGAGGGAGGGGGCGCTCAGCCTCCAGATTTGCAGGCCTCAGCGCGGCTGCAGTCCGGCTGAGCTCGGAGGCAGCCAGTGTGGCCTGAGATGCTGCTGATGGCAGCTCCTACTCGGTGGTCACAGGTTTTCCAACACCCTAGAAAAGCCCAAATGGCCTTCCACCCCGCTTGGGGGCTCCAAGTCCCATCTGCTACAGGCCCTGGCCATGGTGGGTGAGGGGAGTGGACGGGGGAGGGGAGAGGGCAGGGTGGTGTTCCTGGCCAGGGCGCTGCACTCTGTGAGCATGGAGGTGCTGCTCCACTCCCGGGTGGGGGTGTAAGAAAACACAGAGGAACGGATTGCACGGGGGTCTGGATGTAGCTGAAGTTCGGTTTCCAATGACAGCGCCTCTTGCCTGGCGGCAGAGAACAGAGGCCTTGGGATTAGAGTGGATTGGGTTCTGCGGGGAGCTTGGCCCAGTTGCCTCCTTTGGGGTTCCCAACCAGCCAGTGTGATATGCGTGTAATTGTCCCCCCTTTACAGATGAGTTGGAGACTAGAGAGGGTGAAGGCTGTACCCGAGGTCACTCTTACAAAGCTGGCAGTGGCTGTGCCTGGACTGGAACCCGGGTTTGTCTGAGGCCAAGGTTTGCCAGTTGGGTGGTGGGTGGATGGTGGGTGGTAGTGGTGTTGGATCCCCGCAGTCAGGAGTTCCTGGGGGCTCGAAGGCAGCAGCAGCGGCGGCAGCAGCAGCAGCAGCAGCT
>NW_006295062.1:2443884-2444419 GCF_000327345.1 Myotis davidii
GTGGAGATCCCGCACCTCGACGGCCATGCCAGCCCGGGCGCCGACGGCCAGGAACGCGTCTCTGAGATCATCAGCTTCGCGGAGACAGGTGGGTTGGTTCTGCTGGCGGCTAGGAGTGGCCCGATCCCTCCCCCACCCCCTTCTCCTCGCCCGCTCTGGCCGCAGCAGCCAGCGAGCCCTCAGGTACCAGACTCCCGGCCCGGCCGCTCGCCCATGGCCCTATGCACTCCGTCCAGGTTGCCGGTTGCCGTCTTCTTAACCCAGGGAGCAGATTCCTTCCTAGTCCCCCTGCCCCCACCGCTAACACCTTGCCTGCCACCCCTGCTCTCCGGAATCCGACCCCCGCGCCTCTGGGCGCGCGTCCCCCTCCTGGCAGATGCGTGAGGCCCTGGCTCCACGGCACTTGCTTAGTGATTGCTTAATGTTTTTGTTTCCCACGATCGGAGTGTAGGCTTAGCAGTGTGGCTGGAGATGTGTGTTCTTGTTGATATCAGTGGGCCGGAGGAGTGAGTGTGTGTGAGTGTGTGTGTGTGTG
>NW_006295062.1:2444570-2444811 GCF_000327345.1 Myotis davidii
CCGAGCGGAAGGCGAGCTTCTCAACAGGTCCCATCATTTACGCAGAGAAAGCCGCGCCGGGGACAGCCCCTTGCCTTTGGGCTCGCCTGGCAGCAGCCCCCTCGCCCCCTCGCCCCAGAGTTTGTAGTTCACAAAGGGTAGGAGTCCTTTCTGGAATTTTCTTGTGGCCCTGGAGTGCCAATTTCTACCACTGTCTAAATATGAAAATCAAGAGAGAGAGGGAGAGAGAGAGAGAGAGAGA
>NW_006295062.1:2445448-2452133 GCF_000327345.1 Myotis davidii
TGTGTCCACGCTAAACTGCTGCAAGTGTTTTCAACTCCGCTGTCCTTTTCAGGACTTCAATGAGCTGGCTGCCTTTTGTGCCTGGGGCTCAGCCCCACTTGCTCGGTGGGGACTGCTGAGTAGGTCCAAGAGGGGGAAGCCCTGGTGTGGCCAGGGTGGGGTGGGGAGGGAGCCTAGCATGGGGGACCGATTGTGTCCCCAGGCTGCAAATGCCTCCTCCGGCAGCCGCCACCCTCCCAGGCAACAGGCAGACGGGACTGGTGCTGCCCAGGGATGAAAAGTTTTGCATGGCCGGGTGTAGAGAAAAGCAGAGACAGCCGGGGCCGGCCTGGGCTTAGAAAGAGACGCGTTGCTGTTTTAGCTGTCCAGCCGAGTGGGGAAGCTCCACATGCCATTGGAGGGCTTGGATTAAAGGTGCTTTGGGGCCCAGAGTAGAAATGTGATTGTGGAAGGTCGAGGCGGCCTTTTGGTCCCTGTGGCACAGAATGCCAGCAGGGGCTGTTATATTTCTGGTCCGTTCCGTGGAGCCAGCTCTTTGACTTATAAATAACAGATTCAGGTCACAGGCAGCTGGTCCAAGACCAGCTTCTAAGGCTGCACTTTCCCCCATTTCAAAGTCAGATGTCAGTGTTATTAGAGGAGCCAGGGGAGGCCCGAGGAGGGGCTGTGGAGGGGGAGACACTGGTAGGAGGTTTGATAAAACCAGCTGTGGCCATACAGTTGCTTTATTTGTTCTTCCTGAAGAAAAAAAGGAAAGAAAAGAAAAGAAAAGAAAAAGAAAGCAAACAGTAGAGATGGTCAGAGAAGAGTTGCTGAAATGTGGGGTGAGAGAGGAGTCGCCTCTGGGGTGGCATGGGGCACTTCTTGTCGAGCTGAGTTACTGAGAAAACCAATAAGCCAGCTCCCCCTTTCCTTGGAGAGGTTGAATGTGCCATTAACGGGGAGCCCCGGTCTCGTCAAAGGAGTGGACCTCAAGTTTCAAGGCTGAACGTCCCACGTCCCTTGGAACTAACTAATCGGAAACGAGGGCTGCGCTCTGCAGGCTGCAGAGCACACTTTCCTGTGTGAGAAACATGAGCGGACTCACTTGTTTGCTGTGGAGGTCCCCGTGGGCTTGGATCCCATCGTGCTTAGGTAAACACTGGAAAGAGGCAGTAGGTGGCTCGGCTAGATTTTGCAATGCCCTAAGTTAACAAAACAAAACAAGACAGAAAACCCCCACTTTACTGAAACATCCTACCCCCAAATTTTCAGTGCGATCCTGGTTTTGTTTTTTAGATTTCACAGATACCATTAACAACTTGTTAAGACCTTGGCCTCTTGACAAGTTCCTCTGTGGAGCTCTGAGGCCCCGCGGCCTGTCTCCAGGGAGCCCTGGCCTGGGAGAGGTGAGGTAGGATTTTACAGGCCTTAGACCATTCAGCTCCAACCTGGTCCACCGTTCTCAATGGGAAATGATTTTCCCTGCCTCTCCCAGGTTCTAGCCAGAGGCCTTGGCCTGAGGAATGGTATTTCTGGTCAGTAACGTCTTCCAGCTGCGAGCGAGCATTCCAGCACCATGCAGCAGCCCATTTCCCCCATTGCCTCGTGTTCTCCTTGAATTAACTTGGCCTGCTCTCCCGCTTCCCTGCAGATGGCCTCGCCTCCTCCCGCGTCCGCCTCTACTTCTTTATCTCCAATGAAGGCAACCAGAACCTGTTTGTGGTACAGGCCAGCCTGTGGCTTTACCTGAAGCTGCTGCCCTATGTCCTGGAGAAGGGCAGTCGGAGAAAGGTGCGGGTCAAGGTGTACTACCAGGAGCAGGGCCATGGCGACCGGTGGAACGTGGTGGAGAAGAAGGTAGATCTCAAGCGCAGCGGCTGGCACACCTTCCCCCTCACAGAGGCCATCCAGGCCCTGTTCGAGCGGGGCGAGCGGCGACTCAACCTGGACGTGCAGTGCGACGGCTGCCAGGAGCTGGCTGTGGTGCCCGTGTTTGTGGACCCCAGCGAGGAGTCTCACCGGCCCTTCGTGGTTGTGCAGGCACGGCTGGGCGACAGCAGGCACCGCATTCGCAAGCGCGGCCTGGAGTGCGATGGCCGGACCAACCTCTGTTGCAGGCAGCAGTTCTTCATTGACTTCCGCCTCATCGGCTGGAATGACTGGATCATCGCGCCCACTGGCTATTACGGGAACTACTGTGAGGGCAGCTGCCCAGCCTACCTGGCCGGAGTCCCAGGTTCAGCCTCCTCCTTCCACACGGCCGTGGTGAACCAGTACCGCATGCGGGGCCTGAACCCCGGCACGGTGAACTCCTGCTGCATCCCCACCAAGCTGAGCACCATGTCCATGCTCTACTTCGATGACGAGTACAACATCGTCAAGCGAGACGTGCCCAACATGATCGTGGAGGAGTGCGGCTGTGCCTGAGGCAGCGGGGCTGTGGCGGTGGGGCGCCAGGACAGCCCTGGGTGGGCTTCTTGCAGCCCCTGGCGGGAAGGGGGTGCGCGGTAGGTTGAGTGCTGTTGTTCAGTGGGCTGCCCAGAAGGTGCCAGGGTGAAGCCTGAAATACTTTTCTACTTCTTCATCCAGCAATCAGTCAAAAGCAGAGCAAGAACCCTCAACTGACATGAAATACTTTAAAATGCACATGTAGACACGCACAGCCAGACGCATCCTGCCACCCACACAGCAGCCTCCAGGATACCAGCAAATGGATGGGATGACAAATGGCAGCTTAGCTACAAATGCCTGTCAGTTGGAGAGAATGGGGTGAGCAGCCACCATTGCCACCAGCTGGCCCGGGCACTCTGAATCGCGCCTTCGGAGCACACACAAAAGCACAAAGACACACACACACTCACGCAAACACACACACACACACACACACACACACGCACACATGAAGGGAGCACCGGAGCATGGGAGCACAGGAGCACCGAAGCCACCAAGAGCAAAGCAGATGCGGGGGTGGGGAGTGTGTGGGTAGGCAGAGGGGCTGCGTAGCTCCTTTGCTTGTGCGAGACCTGCTGTGCCTCAGCCTCTCCTGCCGCTTCCTCCCTGCATGGATCCTTCATGCTGCAGGACCAAGGGGGCCCGTCCTTTCCCTCCCAGAGCGGAAAGGAGCCCCAGAAAGCACACAGCCTGCCAGAGGCCGGAGCGGTGGCAGTGGCCCTTTGACTGTTGCTTGGGTCCCTGGCCTGACTTATATGTGTGCTTGTGTTGGGGGTGGGGCGGGAGGGAGAGGAGAAGGGTCTTAATTTGATGCTTTAACTGATTGCTAGCAGTTGACAGGTCATTCATTCCAGTTGTATAATTGAAAAGGGACTTTTCTACCAGGTATGATCTTTTAAGTTAAAATCTGGATTGTTCTAAATGGGAAGAAAACAATTGCAACCTGTACCCTTCACTGGGGATATTCCTCTAGGACTGGCTAGGGAGAGGTGGAAATCGCCCCCAGGCAAAGGGGCGAGCCCAGGGAGGAAATGGTGGCATGGAGGCATTCTGGAAATGCGGAGTGGTGGGGGGGATGCCCCCTCAGGCTGGGGCAAGGGACGGGGAACAGTTACGCTGGTCTTGGAGAGAGGGGGAAGGCTTTCAGCTACTTTGCAGAGGTTGCCAGTGTGGGTCCTGGCCACCAGGGCTAGCAATGGTCGTGGCCCCACCCGCTCGCCTGCCCAGCAGCCCCGCCTAGCACTTGCAGACCTGCCGGAATGCACATGATATAGCACTTGCCCATCTGCGCGTGCTCAGAAGTGGCCCTTGCCAGAGCACTGACTTGCTCATCCCACGGTGTCCAAGTGCCATGTGAACTATGCAATTTAAAGGGTTGACCCACACTAGACAAACTGGACTCGTACGACTCTTTTTATATTTTTTATACTTGAAATGAAATCCTTTGCTTCTTTTTAAAGCGAATGATTGCTTTTAATGTTTGCACTGATTTAGTTGCATGATTAGTCAGAAACTGCCATTTGAAAAAAGAAGTTATTTTTATAGCAGCAAAAAAAAATACAGTTAAATGTATTATACATAATTTTGGAACCAAAGAGGCCAACAGATCAGTTTTAATTTTTATTAGATGGTGAGGCCATCTTCTATGAGGTAGACGTTCTGAACAATCCCTTGAGTGGCCTGCCAACGTTTCAGGGTATAAATGAATTTTGTTTATTCAGTTTGATGAGTCTTTTCTATCCTCACACACCCAGAAGGTAGAGTGAAAATGACTATGGTAGCGCGCAGGTGTGTATTTTTAAATCCCCATCTTTATGTTTATTTAATAAAGCTCCCCTTAGGTTCTGTTTCATAATAATTTAAAACCAAACAATTTTCCCATAGACTGGCTGTTAAAGTATTTTACATTTGTGTACAGTTCAAGAAAATAAAAGATTGGGTGTCATGGGCTTCCTGCCTTGTGTGGTGTGTGGGGGAGGGGCTGGAGGTGGCGGCCGGGAGGCGGGCGAGTCCAGGTGCCCGGCTTTGATGCCAGTTGCCTCTGGCTCGCTCCTGGCACTCTCTCAGTCCCACCACGAGCAGGGTGTCAGTCAGAGAGTCTAGGAAAAATGGCAGGAGATCAAAATGAAGGACAATTAGCAAATCCATGAATTACACATTTGTTTACTCTTCTAGTCTCAAGACAAATTATGTTTCACCAAGACTGCATCTATCACCATTTGAATGTGCTGGCTAAACCCCCATCTAGGAGGGACATGTAAAACCAGGGGGGCTGCAGCCCACCTGACCTCCATGCCCTCCTCCACTTCCTGACGGGCACCAGAGGCTACCTGGACAAGGCGGGGGCTGTAACTGGGGGTGGGGCTTTGGTCGTCCAATGGCTACCGCAGGTGTGACTTCAGGTGCCCACAAGGTGTTCTCCTGCAGCCCTGGTATCATGCTTTCCTGGGAAACGGTTCGCTCTTCATTTCCCAGGGTTTGGAATCGAATCTCAGAGAGGTTCAGAGCGGGCCTGAGGGCCCACAGTCCGGACAGAGACACCACAGGGCCTGTGGGGCTGCTTGTTTTTTGAGGGTCACATGTAATCTTTTCAGAAAACCTTAGGACATTGGAGCAGATGGGGACCTTAGGGCTTATCTAACCCCCTTCAGTTAACAATGGGGAAACTGAGGGGGCCCCAGGCAGCTGGAGGGGCATGTCTTCACAGCCGGCTGCGTCAGAAGGCAGCTCTAGTCTCGGTCTTGTTCCTTTCTGGCCCTCACTAAGAGAGCTGCTGCTCGGCCAGGCTCTCACCTGGAAGGTGCATTTATTAATCCACACAGTCTTGAGACAGTCTAAGAACTAATAGGGCGAGCAAGAACGTTTCCCTTTGGCAGGCCTCCGCTCTGCTCGGCAGTAGGCTAGGCCTGGCAGCTGGTTGCTCCAGGCCCTCGACCCTGCTGCTGCCCAGGCCTGCTGGAAGTTCTGCAGGCGGCCTCCAAGAGGGGCAGTGCCAGCGTCACCAGGGGTGCCTCTGCTGTTCGGACACGGAGCACCTCTGGGTGCCTCCTGGGCTGAGCTTCACAGGGGTGTCCACGGGTCCGCAGCAGCCCTGGGAGGGCCTGGGACTCCGGGATCTCGGGTCAGTGGGCCGGCTGCTGCCCTGTGCCGACATGTGTCCCTGCAGGGTCTGGGCCCCCGGGGACAATGGTGGACGCAATCACCACTCCTGAGAGGTACGATGGGGACAGGTGCATCCCCTGTCCCAGGGCTCGGTGCTCTCCAGTAGGCTCAGAGCTGCCTTCCCCGTGTCTGTGGTCATGGCTCCCCTGTGCCTTCTTTCTCACTCAGTCCTCAATCCCTTTTCCCCAGGACTCTTTTCCATCCTCTCTTCTCAGCTAACCAGTGGGCCTGGCCTGCAGGTCCCTCCTCTCCCCAAAATGCCTCTGAGCCGCACTGCAGGCCTCGAGAGTAAGCCTCCCCACTGCCCCAGGTCTGGGCCTCTGACGCACAGCCCTCCTGCTCTGCCTGAGGGTCCCCTCCCCGCTTCCTCAGGCCACCAGGCCATTAGCCTCTCGTAGGACCAATGGGTCCAGTGGACCAGCCAGCCAGAGGCTGCCGCCTCACCTGCCTCAGTGTCTCCACACCCGCCCCCGTCCCCCCAACTGTGATTCTGAGATCCCGCCACGCCCACTTCCTCGTGGCCGACCTCCACACGTGCCCGGGTCCTCAGTGACTCAGAGGGTCCAGGGCGGGGTGGGGAAGGAGGGTGCTGGGGTAAAGGACGCCCAGCCAGGCCAACAGAGGCTCTCTACCCAGCCCCAGCCAGGGCCTGGGGAGGGGCGCTGGCAACTCTTGCATGTGCTGGGCCCCTGACCCAAGTGGGACTCAGGCTGGCCAAGCACACACCTAGCCACCCTCTGCAAGGCCCTGTGGGAATTCCCGCTGGAGACCCCAAAGTGCCCGTCAGGCCTCCCACCATGAAGAGCCCTGCTGCCTAGCCCTCCTTCCAGGCAGGGACGGGAGACCAGGCGAGGGGTGTCTAGGCTGCTGACGAGCCACAAACACTGCCGTGGGCTGAAGAACGTGCACTTGTAGGCAACGCAGCAGAAACAAAACATTCTTCTTGTGGGCAGAAGCCCTGGGAGCAACCCCAGCCCAGCCCAGTCGCTAGGCTTTCACTGGGATGGGCTTTGTTTGTTCCTGCTCACCTGAGGGCGAGGATCTTTTTCCACTGATTTTTAGAGAGAGGTGGGGGGGGGGGGGGGGGGGG
>NW_006295062.1:2452158-2454086 GCF_000327345.1 Myotis davidii
AGAGAGAGAGAGAGAGAGAGAGAGAGAGAGAAACATCAATGTGAGAGATACACACTGACTGGCAGGGGATGGAGCCTGCAACTGAGGTACGTGCCCTTGACCGGGAATAGAACCCATGACCCCTTGGTCCAAGGACCAGTGCTCTAACCACTGAGCAACTGGCTAGGGCTCATTGGGGTGTTTTAAGCAAAAGACAGATTACCTGTGAGCGTTGTGAGAGGAGCCGGGCCTGCTGTACGTGTGGCATGGGGCGTGCGTGGTAGCTCTGGGTGTACTCGGCTGCAGGCAGTGCGGATGGCTGTGCGTGGGAGTGGGGGAAGGTGGATGAGGTTGAGTGATGTGCCCTTTTGTGACTGTAGGTAATGACTGTATGCTGAGCCGTGGCGGGGGTTGGGAGACTGTGGCCGTGGCCGTGTTTGGGGTGTGTGGTTGGCTGTCTCTGAGGTTGTGTGGGTGAGTGTGAGACCGTGTGGGTTTTGAGGCTGTGGGATTGTGAGATGTGGCTATATGGTTGTCTGTGTGTATTTCTTCTCATTTTCACTTTCTTTCTCATTGAGAAGTGATGCACTTGGCCAGTTATGGACTTTGTGGTTGGGGTAGTTATATTTTTAAATTTAGGCTGGCGATCCCCCTGCAGTTAGAATCTATGATCACCTTCATGCTGGGAGGTGCTGGGTGAGCTGGGCAGGGGTGGGGGGCAGGCACAATTTCTGTGGCTGTGTGGTTGCCCTCAGCGCCCTGCCCTAGCCACTCAATGCCAGGGGTCGCTGTGGTGTCCCTGCAGCCCCAAAGCCAAAGCCCTTTGAAAGTGGAATGGTACCCTCCGGTCAGTCATTCAGTCACTCAGCAAATATTTCCGATGTGCCGGGAGATCATGTGTCATCTCAGTTTAGTCCTCACCACAGCCGGGCGTCAGGGGAACAGGTATCATTATCCCCATTTTATAGATGAGAAAATTAAGGCCGAGGCAGCACAGCTCATAAGCAGCAGAGCTGGGATTTGCCCCCAAGAGCTGTTTCTAGTCACTGACAGCCCCCTGTCTGCCCAGGAGGGAGGGGTTAGGGCGCAGGTGGTTGTTTGGGGCCTTCCTGCAAGAGAGGAGAGGCTGGGCCTCAGGGTTTTCTTGGCTTTTAGCTGGGAGGGCACTGCTACTCCTCCCCTACCCGTGACTCCAGCTTGGCACACCTATGGACGCACCATCCCCACTCCCTCGTGACCATGTGGATGAGACAGCTGTTGGGCTGAGTCTGGGGAAATGGACTGGATTGAGCAAAGCAGAGCTGGGGGTGGAGGTGCAAAGGGAGGTGGCAGCCTGGCAATTGCATTGAGAATAGGCGCTGGTGTGATCCCAGCCTGGCCTACCATCTTACCCATGAAACAGGGACAATGACGTGTCTGCAGGGCGCAGAGGCGCAGGGGCTGTCGTGAGCATGGCGATGTTTAGAACAGGGCCAGGGTCTGCTGGTTCTGCTGCTGCTCTTTTCCAGCACGCGTCTCCTCGGAACGGTGCTGGGGCCAGGCAGGGGCCGCCCTTCCTCCGACGCCTGCTCTGGGAGCTCTGTGTCACACCACCGCCTGGCTAATCTTTACAGCCTCCCCACGAGGCAGGTGAGCTGGGCCTGTTTTACTGACGAGGAAGTTGAGGTTCAGGGAAGTAGAGCGTCTTGCCGGAGGCCTCATAGCTATTCCAGGGGAGTAGTCAAGCTGCGGCCTCCCAGATGCTGCCTCCACTGCCTCTAATGTTCTCAACAGAATCTCAGGGTCTGGAGCCCAGGGGGCTGGAGAATGGAGGAGGGAGAGCTGCTAACAGGTAGCAGGCCTCAGAGACTCTTCAGAATCCCCTCAGCTGCCATCCCATCCCCCTAGGGGCACCTGAGGGTGCCTACCTGCAGGTTGGCGCCCCCTGGTGAGAACACCCCCCCACCCCC
>NW_006295062.1:2454205-2458545 GCF_000327345.1 Myotis davidii
GAGGTGTGAGGAAATGTGTGCTGGCCACGTCTGCCCGTGGGGTTGCAAGGCTGGGTTCTCAGGCCCCTCACAGAGGCAGAGGGGGGCGCGGGGAGTCAGAGAAGATTGCGGGAGCCTGCGCCACCCGCCCCGCCCAGTTACAGCAGCTCGGGTGCCCCTTTGGTCCTCTGAGGGATGGGGCAGCATTGGTCTTGCGTTTTCCGTTCTCCGGAGGAGGTGGTAGGCTCACTCGGTCCTGGTGGTGGGGTGCAGAGCAGATGGGGGTGCTGGCGGGAGGGCCCAGTCAGCTCGCAGAGCTGTCTGCAGTGAGCGTTCTGGGCTGCTATTCTTCACACTCCCCGCAGGCTCCTGTTCTGCCCGCTCTCCTTTCCCACCGGCCCCTCCAGCCAACTTTGTCTCTCAGGGGTCCCCCAGCACAACCCCTCTCAGACCTGTGTCTTCCTCTCAGCCCCAGGGATGGGGGGGTGAAGATACGGCAGTTCCTGGGTGCTAACTCCAGCTCTCGTCTGGATAAGGGTGCAGGGCCGGCTTTGCTGTGCTCACTCTCCTCCTCACTGTTGTGGGGCCTTTGGATGGAGCTCAGATCAGGCTCTAGGGTCCCAGCCGGGGAAGGAAGGCTTCTGGGCTCAAGGGCACAAAAAGGCATGTGTGTGTGTGTGTGTGTGTGTGTGTGTGTGAGAGAGAGAGAGAGAGAGTGTGTGTGAATGTGTGTGTGTGTGAGTGTGTGAATGTGTGTGTGTTAGTGTGTGTGTGAATGTGTGTGTGTGTGTGTGTTGGAGCCCTGGGCTTCTTGGAGCCCACCTCCATGTTTGCAGGCCCCGGGAGAACCCTCTCATTTACCAGGTAGAGGACCGCCCAGGGCTCAGGGGACTGAGGGCTGTTAGGCTCTGTGACGAGGGTTAGGGTGTCATCTCATTTCTGGAAGGAACCCTGTTAGGGAGCACGTCGGGGCCATTCTCCCCATCTACAGACGGGGCTCCCAGGAGGCCGCCTGTCATTCCAGGGCCACAGAGCTGCTAGGCGGGTGGCTCCATATGCTGGCTTCCTAGCTGCCCTGCGTGGGGGGGCCTCTGAGGACCGCCTGGGCCCCTTGGAGGCCTGGTCCTTCCCTAGAGGGGTTTCGGTGACTCTCTCGACTCAGACAACACAAGTGGCTTGCTCGGGCCAGCCCTGGAGGAGTTCCCTGCTGGCCTGAAGCTGTGGGAACTGTGCACGCAGACACTTCACTGGGGGTGAGCGGGGGTTGTGTCCATCCCTGCTTAGGAAGTCCTGCCTGGGGCGGGGGCTGCTGGGTCCACCAGAGGGCTGAAGGCTGTCCACTCCCCTGCGCGGTGGGGGCAGCTGCCGGCCAGCACTGCGGTTGGGGACCACAGAGGGTCCTTTCCCCAAACTTGCCCATGGCATTCTCCTGCCCCTCCTGGGTGATGTTTAAAGTAAAACTTGGACCCTGCCTCTCCCCTTCTAGGGCCTCACAGCCCCCAGAAACAAGCCTGATGGCGAATGTGCTCATCAGGGCCCCAGGCCTCTGCTCACCTCCCCCCGAAGCCCGCAGGCCCCTCCTGCTTCCCAGGCTCGGGCTTCAGCTCCCACCCCCAGCTCCTGCCTTCAGCTCTGCCTCCCAAATGCCCTTCCTCCCCTGACCGCCTTCTCCCCTCTTCACTGTGAACTGTGACTCCCTCTCAGGGCCTGGGGTCAGGCTCCTGGAACTCCTCCCAGTCTCACCTGGTCACCTGGGCTCTGGGGGTGCTGGGCCTGCTGTCCTGTGCTGCGGCTGGGACAGAATTAGTGCTCAACACCATTGCTAAGTGAGTTAAGAGACACAGGTCTCAGGAGGAGAAGTCTGAACCCCATACCCACTTCCCTGCGGGAGCACTTAGGCCAAGGGGCCAGCAGGACCTGGGGGAAGCCCAGGCCAGCTGCGCCCACCCAAGTGCTCAGCCCGGCTGGCACTCCTGGCCACACCTTTGTTATTCTCCTCCCCTGGGAGAGCATCTCCTGCCCCACAGGTGATTCACGCAATAGCATTTTAAAGGCTGTAATTCGCCCCGAGTATTCAGATTTCACGGTGAAGCGGAGCCTCACACAGGAGCGGCTGCTACTGCCGCAGGCCACGGCAGCGTTAACCCAGCTGGGTGGCACCCGGTGCCCAGGCTGCAATAAAGCACTCGTGCGTTTCCAGGTTCCTCCCTGGGACTCGCGGCGCTGCGAAGGAGGCATCCTTCCCGCCCTGGCCTCCACTCTAGCGGAGTGTGTTTTGCCACCCGAGGGTGTCTCATAAAAGCTCAGTTTTAATGGACCAGTCACCGAGAGATGAATTGGTTAATGCTGGGCCCCACGCCTCCGTGGATGACTGGCACGTTAATGAGTGTCAATTATTTCATCATTAATAATTAAGGCTACCTCCGAGCCGGGGAAGGAGGAGAAAGTACACAGGTCTTACAGGCCAGCCTGCTGCCCACTGCAGCTCCCTTCTGACCCGGAGGGCCTGCACAAGGCCTGTTGGCTATTTTGGTGCAAGTGCCCACGGTTAGGAGTCAGGGAACTGGACGCAGGAGGCAAACTGGAAGCTGCATGGGGGCAGGAGCCCTGCCTGCTTGTGCACTGCTGTGTCTCCAGCACTGGGAATGGTCGCTGGCACACAGCAGGCGCTCAATAAATGCTGATTGATTGCCGTAGGCGGCCCTGCAACTCAATTGTTTTGTTATCTCAGGCAAGTTTTTTACCCACTAGATTTATGTTTTTTGAAATCAGATTGGACTAGATCAGTGATGGCGAACCTATGACACGTGTGTCAGAGGTGACAAGTGAACTCATTTTTTGGTTGATTTTTCTTTGTTAAATGGCATTTAAATATATAAAATAAATAGCAAAAATATAAGTCTTTGTTTTACTATGGTTGCAAATATCAAAAAATTTCTATATGTGACACGGCACCAGAGTTAAGGTAGGGTTTTTCAAAATACTGACACGCCAAGCTCAAAAGGTTCGCCATCACTGGACTAGATGGTTCATCCATTCATTTATTGCTACAGGAATTAATTAATTTCTCTCATCCACTTCATAAGTGCCTACTTTGTGCCAGGCTTAGAGTCAGTCCCTCCCCAGGAGCTAGAATGTCGGTCTCCTTGAGGACAGTTGCCTGCAGCTGCCACGGGCCCCTGGTGGCCAGCAGCCATTTCCACCAGAGTCAGGGCCCCTGGAGGCATCAGAGGGCAGGCTGTCCTAAGCCAGTTTCGTTGTACTTCGGCTCCCAGGCACAGACCCCAGGGTGCCCACTGGCCTCCACTTGTAGGACTATGCTACGTCTCCTGGTGCCATGACCCTAGCCATAGTGGTAGGACAGAATGTTGGCTTTGATCAGCATTTTGCCTCTTCTGAGCTGAAGGCCAGATGGGCCCTCACCTGCTGCCTGTGGCGGGTCGGGGAGTTGGAAAGACTAGTGGTCTCCCCACCAGAAGGGTCTGTGGAAAGGCTCCGACATGACTCGATTTATGTTTTCTAAAGATTCCTGTAGCCTCCGTGGGGAGAACGGGCCTTAGCAGGTCAGGAGAGGTGAAGCAAGGCCCGTCTGAGGCTCCTGCAATGTCCAGGGCAGGCCCCCAGGATGGGGACCAGGTGGAGGCTTGAAGAGGCTAGAAGAGCTGCCCTCAGGGGGCTGAGGCAGGACAGGCAGGGCTTGGGATGAACAGGGAGGGGTTTAGGACCAGAAGCCTGGGCTTTGGTGTGGAGAGTGGAGAGGGAGCTGAGAAGGCCCATGCAGGTGGCCTGGCTCGTCCGATTGTTGACCAGTGTCTCTGGGGAGGCCCAGGACAGAGCCCCAGGGCTGGGTGTGGGAGGCTGCCGATGGCTGCCCTGCCGGATGGATGGGACTGCTCTCACCTGCGCTCAGGGTCCTGGTTCTTTCCCTGCTGAGCCACCCCAGCCTCACTGCCCAATAAGCGCAGGCTGTTTATCTCTGTGGCTGCAGGCCTCTGACCTGGGGGCTGGGCGCTGGGAGATCAGGACATTCCTGTCGGGTCACCAGGGAGGCGCATGGGCTCCATTCCCATCTTCCTCTCACGGCCTCCTTTCCGTGCAGGAGGCCAGAGCTTCCTGCTGTTGGGATTCCAGGGCACCTCTGGGGCTGTCCGGGGAGAGAGAGGGCTGGAGAGTGAGGGGTGCCTGTGGCTCTGGGGGCACTGCATGGGGAGGGGCAGGCCATATGCTGCAAGCGTCTGAGGAGGAGCAGTGAGCTACAGGCCTCAGGACAGTTTCCGAACTCACGCAATGATGAGAGCCACTGAGGGCCAAAGTGTGCCTGCGGCAGCCTGGGGCTTGGTGGGGATGCAGTGGCAGGGGGG
>NW_006295062.1:2478785-2479559 GCF_000327345.1 Myotis davidii
TGTGAGTCAGCACAGTGGGGAATGTGTGGGAATGGGGTGGGGAGGAGGGGTCCTGGGCACTAACTGGCCGGGAAACAGGCAGTTCCAGCCAAGGTCCCTGGACGGTTCAGTGCCACCAGGGGTGTGCGTTCTCCAGCACTCTCCTGGGGAACCCAGACCTGCCTTGGCGGTGCTGCCAGATTGGACCTGGCTGGTTCACTCTGCATGTGCATTCCACGCAGCCCACCTGCAAGGCCAGTGGGTGCTGGGTGGGGGAGGGCGATGGGAGATCCGCTCAAGCCGGCCCCAAGCACAGCAAAGGTGCTGCCTGGACTCACCTCACAGTAGTGTCGGGGGGGTCTGCCACAGCTAATCCCACTACACCTCCTCCCGGCTGCCGGAGGAAGGAGGCCCAGAGACGGGGCTCCACTCCCCCAAGGTCACACAGCCCCTGGAAGACCAGCAAGAGCAAACCCAGCTGGCAAATTCAAGGACACCCCATTACCCAGAGGCCCCTAGAATCACCTCCCTCTCTCCCTTCCTCCCTTCCTCTCTCTTTCCTTCCTTGTCACTCAAGAAAATATTTATTTAAATATCACTACAGGCCAACGGTGCCTTCCAACATTCCTAACCCATGACAGTCTCCTCCTGGGGTGGGGTCCTCCGGCCTGAGAAGAGCTTGTAGGTAAACTTTCGAGGAGCTATTTCTAAGGTAGGAAAAGAGAAACTAGATCAGGGAGCCCTGGGGAAGGGCTGGGCTGGCACAGAAAAGCAGGCAGGCAGGCTGGGGGCCCC
>NW_006295062.1:2479985-2499249 GCF_000327345.1 Myotis davidii
GCAGCGGGTGGGCCTGAGTCATTCTGCCCCTGGGACCTGCCTGCCCCTGAGCCCAGGGAGCACTGAGGGCCTGCATGGGCCAGCCTCGCAACATCCGCAGCCTGGGGGTCTGCACGGACTCCCAGCCTCAGGTCGCTGCAGGGGTGAGGGGTGACAGGGGAGGCAGGTGGACCTGCCCCCTTCGAGCCTCAGTTTCCGCACCTGTGATATGAGGATAATGTTGGCCTCCTTAGGTTGTGGTGAGAATTAAATAAGATGGCATATAAGGTGCTTGGCACATAATAAATGCCCAATAAGTGATATAGCTATCATCACCATCATAACATTATCATTGTTGTCATATAACCTGGAAAGAAGGATGTGGGCCTGGTACCCAGGAGCCTCGGGGACAGCTCCTGGACAAAGGGGAGGAATTGCGAGTGCTCCCATCTTAGGCATCTAGATGGGAGTGGAGGGAAGGGTAGGAGGTTGTCATATAACCTGGAAAGAAAGATGTGGGCCTGGTACCCAGGAGCCCCGGGGACAGCTCCTGGACAAAGGGGAGGAATTGTGAGTGCTCCCATCTCGTGGGCATCTAGATGGGAGTGGAGGGAAGGGTAGGAGAGGTTATCTCGGGTGACTGTGTGGGAAGAAGGAGAGAGGAGGGCAGAGGACAGAATTCTGTGAAAGACAGACATTTAAGCATCAGGTAGATTAAAAGGAGTCAGAAAGGAGAGTGTACAACTGAGGACGTTTTGTACCCATCCCTTCAGCGACTTACCAATTATGGAGATTTCACACAAAGGAAATCATGCAGTGCCATCATAAAGCCTCTGTAACTGGATTCTTTCACTTAGCACAGTGTGTTCAGGGTTCACCGACATTGTAGCGTGAGTCAGTACTCCGTATCTTGTAATGGCTGAGTAACATTCCACTGCATGGATGTTCCATGTTTTCTTTATCCATTCATCAGTTCATACACATGGGGTTTTTCCACTTACTGGCTGCGGTGAAGAATGCTGCTGTGAGCGTTTGTGTGTAAGTTTTTATGTGGACACATGTTTTCAGTTCTCTTGAGTACATAAAAATAGTAGAATTGTTGGGTAATATGGTAATTCTATGTTTAACTTTCTGAGGAACTGCCAAACTGTTTCCCAAAGTGGCCAGGTCATTTTATACTCCCACCAGCAATATATGAGGGTTCTGGTTTCTCCACATCTTAGACAATAGTTATAGTCTCTCTCTCTTGTTTTTTAATAAATATGTTTTTATTGATTTGAGAGAGAGAAAGGGAGAGGGAGGGAGGGAAACATCGATGAAAGAAACATGAACATGGACTGGCTGCCTCCTGCACGTCCCCTTCTGGGGATCGAGCCTGCAATCTGGGGCATGCGCCCTGACTGGGAATCGAACCCGTGACCTCTTGGTGCATGCTCAACAACTGAGCCACACTGGGGGGCAATAGTTTCTCTTTTTGACTATAGCATCCTAATGGGTGCGAAGCTGTATCTCATTGTGGTTTGAATTTGAATTCTCCTGATGGCTAGAGAGGTTAAGCATCCTTTTATGTGCTTTTTGGCCATTTGTATATCTTTGGAGAAATGTGTATTCAGATCCTTTGCCCATTTTTAAATTGATTATTTATCTTTTTATTATCAAGGTGTAAGAGTTGTTCATATTTTCTGAATACAAGTTCCTTATTAAATAATAATAAGATATATTATTTATGAATATTTTCTCCCATTCTGTGTTTTTTCCTACCTTTTAATGGTGTTCTTTGAAACATGAAAGATTTAAATTTTGATGAAGTCTAATTTATCTATGTTTTTTTCTGTTGCTTGTGCTTTTGGTATCATACCTAAAAATCCATTGCCTAATCCAAGGTCATGAAAATTTATACCTAGGTTTTCCTTATAAGAGTTTTATAGTTTTGGCTACTACGTACAGGTCTTTGTGTTAGTTTTGTATATGGTGTAAGGTAGGAGTCCAAATTCATCCTTTTGCACATAAATAGCTCATTGTCCCAGAACCATGTGTTGAAAGACGATTTTTTCCCCCATTGAATTGTGTTAGCACTTTTTTGAAAATCAGTTGATCAGAAGTGTGAGGATTTATTTCTGGACTGTTAAATTCCATTGCTCTACGTGTTTACCCCATGCCAGTAACAAACTGTCTTGTTTACTGTAGCTTTGTAGTATGTTTTGAAATCAGGAAATGTGAGTTCTCTAAATCTGTTTTGGTTTGCCTGGGCCCCTTGAATATCCACATAAATATTAGGACTGGCCTGCCATTTTCTGTAAAGAAGCCAACAAGAATTTTGATGAGGATTGTGTTGAGTCTTTAGGTCAACCTGGAAGTATTGTCATCTTACCAATAAAACGTCTTCTGGTCCATGACCATGCAATGTCTTTCTATTTGTTTAGATTTTCTTTTATTTCTTCCAACAAATTTCTGTAGTTTTCCGAGTATCAGTGTTACACTACCTTTGTTAAAGTATTTTATTTTTTGGTACTATTGTAAATGGAATTGTTTTTTAATTTCATTTTTGTATTGTTCATTGCAAGTGTATAGAGCTAGGATTGATGTTTGGATATTAAACTTGTGCCCTGAAACCATGCTGAACTCATTGTATTAGTTCCAGCGGTTTTTCAGGGGATCCCTTAGGATTTTCTATATACAAGATCACGTCATCTCTAAACAGAGGTAGTTCTACTTCTTCCTTTCCGACCTGGGTGCCTGTATGTTCTCTTGCCTAAGTGCCCTGGCTAGAAACTTCAGTGTATCTGCTTTTGCACAGAAAGAGGGTCTACCTGGGCCCATACTCCATCTGTCCCCAGAGTCCTGGGTTGACTCGCCCAGTTCCTCATACACCTAGCCTCCACCCCCGCCTGGCCTTTGACCTCACCCTTCACCTGCCCTTACCCCGTTCCCTTGTCTGTCATGGCTGACTTGTGCTGATGCCTTCCCAACTCCCTTGACTCCAGTCGTTGGTCTTCTAGACCCTGTTTTCTCCCAACCCCAGATGGCCGCCCGTGGTTTTACCAGTCCCTGTGCCCTCCCACACTGACCATGCCCTTCCTCCTCACTTCCCGCTGTGTCCCTGGGCGGAGCTGCTGCTCACAAGGGTGAGTCCGAGGTCAGGGAGGAGACAGTTTGAGGGACAGAGGGCCTCAGGGTCAAAGCCACCGTGCAGTTCAGCGAGAGGTGGAGACCATGTGGGTCCGAGGCCCCGATGAGAGGAGCAGAGGACATTTCTGAGATCAGCAGGGCAAGGCAGGTGTCAAGCCCACGCCAGCAAGTCGCCTCCTCCCAGGATGGCGCAGCCTGGCCCAGGAGGCTGCCGAACCACTGCCAGGAGCGCCAAGGACTTCTCAAGATCAGGCAGGTTGCCAGGCGAGTGAAGATAGGCAAGAATTCCCAGCTAGAAGGAGGGAAATAGCCTGACACTGCTACATAAATGTCATGTTGGACTCTGGCAAATTCCAGTACTCAGTGGTCTGAGAGAAGGCAGGAGAGCGTGACCAAGGGGAGCCAGCCTGGGGGGCTGAGGCTAACTCTTACTTGCCTTTGTGTGAGTTAGCTTGGGAAGCTGCTATGGTGCAGACGCTACAGGGAGCATTCACTGGGCATGTGGTTTTGCCTAGGCACTCTGTGGATTTCAGGTAGAAATGTGGAGTAAGGGTGGTTGATTTAGAGAGGGTGGCTTCCTTTTTTTTCTTTCTTTCCTTTTTTTTTTTAAACAGAGACCTAGAAAGAACTGGCCATGGCCACAGAGCCTCCTCCTCAGTACATCACCTGGCATGGTGTGAACACCCTGAAGGGCCTCATGGTCTCCCAGGCCTGGGTCACCTCTCTGCAGGACTTCTCAGAGGCTTTGTGGTGTTATGTTCTCTGGGAGCTTCAAGAGGGGGCTGGCACACTGTGACCCCTCAGCTTGACTGGGACATTGTGTTTTCCGGATGGGATCTCCTTGGCCCGCGATCCCCAGGTCTCACCTTGGGAAATGCAGGCCCCCTGGCAGGCCCCGTGCTCCACTCTTATCTCCCAGCCTGAATCCGGTCTGCAGTTAGAGAGCTAATGACTGGGGAGAGGGTACGAGGTCAAAAAGATCTCCAACCAGATGTCAACACAGAGAAAGCCAAAATCGGATTGCTGGGGGAAAGAGCCAGGGGCGCAATGACGCCATTTGTGCGGATGTGAGTGGACACATGCGCTCGCGCGCGCGCATACACACACACACACACACACACACACACACACACTTCTGCATGTCTCCTGTGGACACATATTCATGAACATAAGTGAAAAATAAAGTCCGGATGCTCCACCTCAATGCCTATTGCTGCACTTGGAGAGGGAGAGTGGAGGGCCTTGGAGGGCTTGATTTCCAAGGGGAGCTTAGTCATTTCTATGCTTAGTTGTTTGCTGTTTTGTTTTTTTTTAAATAAGGATAATGTACTCATGAGTTTACTCACAGAAAAAATCAATTGCAATGCATAAAGCAATTTCTTTTTAAAAAGGGAGCTATCCAGGGCTTGGCAGGCGGAACCATTAAAACGACACATAAACGTCCACATGGAGGTGCAGAGCAGGCGAAAGTTTCCTGGGCCCCCCAAGCCTGAGTTAGAGAGGGACGGCGAGCAGCAACCCCCTGCGGGGCGGGCGGGGGGCGGGGGGCTGCCCGGGAAGCGGGCGGCCTGCATGGACTTCCCTTTGATGTGGGCAGAACTCTGGCTCCCAGAGGCCAGGCCTGGAGAATGCGAAGCCTGGGGGAGGCCTCGGAAGACACAGCTTTAAAGGAAAGACTTCTCTGGGCTGGTCCTGGCGGGTGGCAGCAGGGATTCTCCAGGTGGAGGAAGGTCCCAGGTAAAGAGAGCAGCAGGGCAAAGGCCCAGAGGTGTTCCTGACAACAAGGCAAGGGCATGTGGTACTTACCCAGTGCCAGGACCTGCTCCGGCTTTTTAAATGGGCACCACAGCCATATAAGGTGACGCCGCTGGAATGGACCTAGTTCTGAGTCACAGGGAAGGAGCAGGGAAGCCACGTTTCATAGGCATGGCATATGCCGTTTGTGCAGCTTTGCCCGGAAGCTGCACTTCAGACCCATGCCCAGTAAAGTCTGGGTGACGCAGGGAAGGCACGTGTCTGTCAGTCCCATCTGGGAGGAGGCCACTGGCCAGAGTAGGGCGCAAAATCAGAGACATTTAAATCTCCCCAACAAAGGAGTTCTCGCTCTTGGTTTGTACTCCTGACCTGCGGGACCCTCACGCTCCTGCTCCCCTGCACTCACCCACGTGGCCCACAGCCACGGGGGCCCCACACAATGGACCGATGGACTGCGACTAGCCACAAGGGATGGAAACTCTGGACACTGGCTTTGCTTCCAGCTCTGCTGAAGCCCCAGCCACACATATTCCAGGACTGGATTAAGGGAGAGGGGGCTTTGCAAACCCAGGGATGCAATTCCATGCAAATAAAAACCACTCATCCTCCCATGTGAGTCTCAGAAAATGCCTTTTCTCCAGAAATCGTGAGGACCTGACCCCGAGCACCCAGTGGGGAAGGGGACCCCTCACTTCCACCCGTGGACACCCACTTCTACCTGCAGCAGTAGATCATGTATTGTCCTGACTTCCAGATGAGAAAAGCGAAGCTGAGAAAGATTAGGCACTTGCCTAAGGTCACAGCGGCAATGGCACCTGAGCTTTTACCACCAGGCTCTTGTAGGTGTTGGACTTGTGGGAGAGGGAGTGGAGAGGTGCAGCCAGGACAGGGACAAGGAGCCCACTCTAGGAAAATCCCCCCGGGGCCCGGAGGGGCGGTGAGCCTCCTTTGTGGGGGCCGTGCTGTCTTAGAAGGCACCTTACCTGGAGGTCCACTGAGACCCTGGACTTCAGCACCAGCCTGTCCCCGCAGAGAACAGCCAGGGGGGCTGGAGCCAGAGGGGACGCCTCTCAGGGAAGTGCCAGAGGGAATTGGGGATGGCGATTGAGAGGCCTCCGGAGGGGCAGCACTGGACAGGCCGGAGAGAAATGGCAGGAAGCACGTCACCAGGTGACACTTGCGGCCTCTGGGCCACAGCAGGCCATGAAGCCAGAGAAGGCCAGACGCACCGAGTCAGCGCCCTATGAACGGCCGGGGGCCTCTTGTCAGAGAGGGTGTGTGCTGGTGGCTACGTCACTGCTGGTGTCACTGCTCAGGGCAGGAGGTCAGAGCAGAGAGCACCCCAGTCCCTCAGAGCCCCTTGGATCTGCGCCTAGAGAGGAACCCGACTCCGGGTGGACAGGCCGTGGGGCCTCCACAGGAAGGGAGGGGCCCTGCTCCAACCACTTCGGAATCACCAACATCTCCCCGACATCAGAGGGCAGCCAGCTCCTGGCACACGAGCCACCGTCTCATCTGAGGTGCGAGGGTGGAAGTGGCCTGCTGCGCCAGCAGGTTTGGCGGAGAGGAGAGGCCCGGGCTGGGAGGCCAGGCCTCCACAGGAAGTGACCTGGCCTCGCTGCGAGAGAGGGGATGTCTGGGGGACCTCTCCCTCCCGCCCCATCACTACCTGGCTGTGGTGTGGCCTTGCGGTGGGACACTCCGAGGACAGGCTGGCCTGAGGCTGGCGCCCGGAGCCCAGGTGGCAGCCCTCTGGCTGGAAGCTCATTTCCCACCTCAGACCCTGGCCCTCTAGCTCCCGAGGGGCTCAGGATGTAGGGAGCCACAATCTAGATGCTGCAAGTGTCTGGACCACATCTCTCCCCCGCCCCCAACAATTTTGAGGCATCTATTCCCTGAAGGGATGTCTCTAGATTACTCCCTCCCGGGCTGAGCCTCCCCAAGGAGAAATATGCCCCCCGCCACCCCCTAGTCCCTGGGCCCCTTGGGGAGCTGGTGAGGTGGGCGCGTGGAGCCCGAGGAGGCTGCCTGCTGGCTGCCTTCCCGTGCCCAGCCGCCCCGCAGATAGCCTTTATCGCTGTTGTGTCTTGCTGCCGGCGGGGGTATGGGGGAGTGCGGGGGGGTGGCTGGCCAGGGCGGGCTGGAGCTTCCCTGTGTCCCAGCACTTCACCTTGGCTCCTCTGCTCTCCTCGCCCCCTTGCCAGCCCCCAGGAGCTGGAGAACTAGCTCATGAATCTGCCCCAACCAGCAGAACCTTGGGTGCTGCCAAAGGCTTGATGCTGCATGGACCTGCGTCCCAGACCGCCCTGCTAGCTCCTGGCTGAGACTGTGCTTTCTCATCTGAAATGCAGGCAACTCAAGTTCCAGGCAGGGCTGCTCAATGGAAGGAGAGGGCACAAGTGTTTGCCTTCCACCAGGGCCCGGGGCCCTGCTGCTGCCCTTGTCGCTGTGTGTCGAGGACATCTTGGTGCTGGTTCCCACTGCTGCCGCCAGCGCATGGGCCCCCCGATCCTTCCTGCACCCCACCAGCTCAGCAAGACCACTTGGTAGGGCCAGCAGGCCAGGTGCCCGGAGGCACTCCCTCCTCTCTGTGCCGGCCCTGGTGCTGCAGCTCAGCTGCTGCCCTGCTGTGTGGCCGCCGGCAGGACTCCCTCCCGCCTGGCCCCCCCTTGGTTGGCTTCAGTGTGTCATGTGTGTGAAGTGAGCAGGTCGGCCCGCGTGCATTTGGGAGCCTTTTTTGTGCCCCTTCGATCCCCGGCAGTGACCGCAGTGACCAGGACCCTCCTGGAGACCACCTCTAGCTGCGCCTCCCTCCACACCCGACCCTGCACTCCACCTTGGCCCCAGGAGAAAGGTCTGAGCCGCCGGCTTCCACCAGGAGTGACAAGAAGGACAAAGTCGCTGAGCCAGGCAGCTCCCCAGGTGGACACAGAGCAGGAGGCTGTGGCTGGTCGCAAGGACAGAGCCGCGGCTGAGCTGGGCACTGGGGCGCCTTGACTGGCTCAAGCCCTAAGGGTGGGAACTCAGGCAGCATAACAGCTGGTGGAGCCACAGAGGAGAAACTTTCCTGAGTGTCCCTGCTCCCGGCTGTGCACGTAGGGGACGGCCCAGAAGGCCAGGTCATGCTTGGGTCTCAGTGGCCCCAGCCAGCCTAATCCTGCGACCTTGGCCTTCCCTCCTCCTCGGGTCCGTAATCTCCCTCTCACCCAGGTCATCCTGTGCCCTGGTGGGAGTCCTGCCCTCCCCCCACCTTCACTGACGTAAAAGTAAACCCACTCAAAGGAAATGGTCTCTCCCTCTCAGCCCAGAATGAAGACACACTGTGGGCCTCTGGCTGGAGGGGCTTGGGGTGCCCTTGGTAAGCCCTCACCGGTGCGTGGCCCTGCTGCGAGCCCAGCTGTGCCTGGACAGTGTCCAGGTGTGGCAGCCTGAGCCCGGAGAAGCTGCTGCTATGTTCAGTTTACAGGTGAGGAGACTGAGGCACAACTGGTGAAGTAACATGTCCCAAACCACAGCTCGTTAGAACCAAGATTGATGCCCAAGTCCATGGGCCCCAGCTCCCAAGCTGTGAGCTTCAGTGCTCACGCATCCCTGAGCCTCCCTGAGTTCCTTCATCCGAAATGTGGGGCGTAGCTTGTCCCTTAAAGGGCTCTTTTAAAGATTTGATGATGTCCCAACTTTAAAGGGTCTGGCCTAGTACCTGGTATGTGTTCCTCTCCTTTCCTGTTCTCTCTCCTATGGAGTTGAACTCCCCAGTGCCACCTGCATACAGCCCAGCAAAGTCTGTCTCTACCACTCCACGCCCTGCCCCGCGTGAGGGCCTGGCAGTTGCTGTCCTACCCACATCCCTGCAGTGGCCCCTGAGTGGGGATGCCGCCCTCCTCACACCCAGCCTGCAGAGCCATCCGTGGCCCCCAGCCCTGCTCCTGGAGGGCGGGACCCCCCGTGGGAGCCCAGGAGCTGGTTTTTCATTGAGCGCAGTGGGAGGGGCACGCCTGGGCCCTTTGAGGCCCCCTGTCCCTGCCCCGAATCGCCTACTCTTCACTGCCCTCTGCCTGTAGCACTACACCTCACCCTGAGAAAACAGGAGCCATTGGACAGGGGTCCCTCACTCTCTCTCCCCCCAAACCCCAACTCACACACAGCCATCTGCCCCATCTCCTGCTACAAGTGCAGAAGGGGCCTCCTCTCCAAGGCTGATCCCTGTCTCAGGCCCTGGGCCGCCCCCTCCTGCCTGCTCGGGGCCTGGCTGCTGTATGGCTCCTCTCTCCTGGCCCCCTTCCAGGGCGGATCTCAAAGCCTCTAGCATGCACCCCCTCTGCCAGGCCGTGGCTGGACTCCCAGTGGATGCGTGTCCTCTCAAAGCTGACTTTTACCCCACTTTTCAGGTCATACACCCCACTTTAAGGCCACCAGGTCCAGTGGCGACATCCCTGTCCCGGTCTTGCTTCCTCTTACTCCTTTGTGCTCCCTCTTCTCTTTCCAACCTCCTCCAGGGGAGGTGTGCTCCTGGCCCCGCCCTTGCTCTGTGCACACCTCGGTGAGCCCCTTATGCAGAGCCTGGCGCTTTGTATTCCGGCCTCTCCCCAGCTGCCAACCTGACTTCCCCACTCAGCTGTCCCCAGGCAGCACCCCAAACTCGGCAGGAGCCAGATGGATTTCTCCATTGCCCCTGCCCCACGTCTTCTCAATACAGCCCCCACCCCATCCATCAGTCACGTGTGTCGGAAATCCGGGCCTCATCCTGACCCCCATTGCCGCCTGCCCCCTCCCCGCCCATCAGCCGGGCCCATTAATTCTCCCCGCCAAAACCATCTTGTCTGCCTGTCTGCTTCCTCTTTCTGCAGCCCAGTCCCTCAGGACGGGCCCTCCTCACTGCGCTCCCTCCTCCTGGTCCTCTCCAGCCTGTCCTCCCAGTGAAGTCATGAGAGTGACGTCAGTGCAGCCGCCAGAGCTCCTGGCCAGCACCGCACCAGGGCCCAGCGGGGCACTGTCGGGCCTGCCTGCCCCGTTCCACACCCTGGCCGCTCGACGGCTGCGGCCACACACAGACTTCCCTTCAGGCCCCCCGCATGTGCCTGGCCCCTCCAGCCTCAGCACCTTCCTACTTGCTGTTCCCTTTGCCTGAAATGCTGTTCCCTTGGCTCTCCACATGGCATCCAGGGCACCTTCGAGCCTCTCTTGCTTTATTTTCCGCAGCCTGTGGACTGCCTCCACCTGGGCTCTTCCCTTGGGCCTCCTCCCCCCACTTTTACTCTCTCGAGACTTAGCGGGTCTGGGCTCACCCCACTTACAGACAGAACAACAAAGACTCAGGCAAGAGGCCCAAGACCCGGAGAGCCTCGGGCCAGAGGAGAGCCCATTGTCTGTTCCCCTTGGGGGCGCACTGTCTGGGGCCTGGGCTTTCCTGCAGAGAGAGCTGTAGTGCTCTTCTGTTCGGTGTGTCGGCTGCTTCCTTTGACCTGCTTTCCTTCCTTACTACCGCGGCTGCTCAGTGAGGACATCAGAACCAGACTGACCAACCAGACGGGACACTCACAGATGGAGAGATAAGGCTAGTAAACGCTCAGCAATTAGAGCCCAATTATGGGTTTAATGGTGCCCTCCTGCGCCTGCAGCCATCTCCCCGAAGCCAGTTT
Organism: Myotis davidii; assembly: GCF_000327345.1. Lineage (NCBI taxonomy): Eukaryota > Metazoa > Chordata > Mammalia > Chiroptera > Vespertilionidae > Myotis > Myotis davidii. The sequence goes on from NW_006295062.1 coordinate 2,490,488, forward strand.
CCTGCCCATGGGGCTTGACATTTTAAAATTTCAAGCCCTGCACTGTGTCCTCAAAGTGTGGACTCCAGACCAACAGGACCACTGCATCTGGGAAGGTCCACAGTGCAGACCCTGGGCCCACCGGAGCCCTGCCGAATCAGGTGGGAGCTGGGGGCAGGCCTCAGGCGATGCTGCTGTTCTGAAGTTTGAGATCCGCTGGACTCCTTTTCGGTTCCATTCAATCGCTGCCACCCGTCATAGGAACGGCAATGGCAGCCGCCAGCGCGTATTGAGTATTTCCTGTGTGCGCCTCCGACCTGAGCGCTTGACACACCTTGTCTGATATCAGCCTTTGAGGCAGCCATGGTCATTACCCCATTTCACAGATGGGCAAACTGGGACTTGACCAGGTCACACAGCTGGTGTTTGTGCCCAGGCATTGGACTCCCGGCTCCCAGCCTGAACTGCCAGGCCACCTGGCTCAGCCGGCCGTGAGGACATGGCCCAAGTCACACAGCCCGTGAGCTAGCTGGGGCCGGGCTGTCCGCTCTCCCAGCTCCTGGCGTTGTGACCAAGGGAGGGCGGAGCACTTCGGGGCCTCAGTTTGCCCATCTGTAGGACGGGGACGGCAGCACTGCCCACATGGACTGGCTGTGAGGGTTCCATGAAGCGATGGAGAAAACAGCTGGTAGTCAGAGGCTCGCCAGGTGCGAGGGCTCCCTTTTTTCTTGGAACGTGCCAAGAGAGGTAATTTCTTTGGCTCAGTTTACCCATTCGCACCAAGGGAAGGAAGTCCTCTGGACCAGGGTCTACCTCTCCACAGGTTGGGCGACGCGAGTGTTTCTGATCTGGTGTGGCCATGCGTGTGGTGGAGGCCTTGGGCCCTGGGCCTCAGGCTGGATTTGACCTTCTGTGCAGCCCTTGGCAGGTTACTAGGCTGCTCTGGGCTCTGTGTTCTCATTTGTATAAAAGGGCTGGGGCCATTCCCCGCCACCCCCCTCAGGGCTCCGCTGTGGTGATTGAGTGGAGCTGGCACCTGGGCTTCAGGCCCACCTGTGTGACTGGCTGGTCCCTACCCCACCACTCCCCGCTCTAACCACTGAGAACTGGCAAACCCCCGAGGCATGAAGCTAAATCTCTCTATTTCCATTTCTCTACCTAAAGCATCAGCACAACTGGATCTCGACTGCAGAGGAGTCAGGTGCAGAGCCAGCCTGCCTCACATGCTTAGCTGGGGACCGCTGGGGTCAGAGGGCTTTCCGGACCCCTGGGGCTATCTCTAGGAAGGGCACTGGGTGACCAGGGCCTCTCAGGCGAGTCTCGGGGCACCTTCTCACCTCTGTGCTCTGGGGAAGGCCACACAGCAGAAGGCAGAAGCTGGCATCCAGGCCTGGGGTGCCTGTGAGCAAGCGCAGGCAGCCCCCCGGCCCTGGCTGAGATAGCAAGATGGCCAGTTGAGTCTACTGGCCTCTGGAAGACACAACTGAGGGGCCTAGGAGGGCAGGGCTGAGGTGAGGGTCAGGGAGCCACGCACTGACCTCATCGCGGCTGCTGGCCGATAAGCTCTGCGGCTAGTGAGCTATCTCTTCCCTCCTGCTCTCCCTGCCCGGCAGCCGGGCCTGACAGGGGCACGGCCTTGGCACGGGGCTGGTGGGAGGGATCCCTCCCTCCACCAGGAACGGGAGTGAACCCATTCCTTCTCCCTTTTCCTGAGGCACGAGGGTGTGGCAGGAGGTGAGCGTTCCTCTGGCCCGGGTCCCCGTCCAGCGGTCACCTCCCAGCTGGTGACTTTGGGCTGACGACATCACCTCCCTGAGCTGGTCTTTTTCATGTGCCAAGTTGGCCTGTCCTGCAGGACGCCTGGTGCCTTGTAGATGCTCATTTGGGTGTGATGTTTAAAGACTGGTGCCTCATCCTCCCCAGGCCACGATGGAGACAGAGAGATGGTGCTGACAGGACCTCCCCTTCAGAGGCCCTCCTCCCCAGCCCCCAGGATGAGGCGGCCGAGTCTGTCTATGTCCGTGCCTCTTTGACTTCCTGAGGGGCCTGCCATGTCCTGATGTCTGTCTGTTCCAGGGGCACCATCGAGGGCCTTGGGCCTTGTCCCTGGGGTTGCCAGGCCGCCTGGGTGGGGGACACTGGCCTTGCAGGCCTCTGTGTCAGGCTTGTCTGGGTCTCCACCAGGCAGTCCTGTGGTGTCCCCTTGGGAAAGGCTGGGGTCAGGAGGGGTCAATCCAGTGGAGGAGGCCTCAGAGACAGGCCTCACCTTCCCAGGCCTCAGACAGATCATCTGCAGAAGCTCCGGAGCCCAGGCCTGGCTGCAGAGGGCATTGGAGTGGGCTCCATGGCACCTGGCTTCACATCTGAGGACCAGCCAGCCAGGCACCCTGGGGTTTAGGTCAAAATGGAGTGTGGGTGCACCTTTTGCTGGGAGATGACAGAATCACCCTCCCTCTACGGTTTCCCTAAGCCCATGTCCATGAGGTATGCATATGAGTATATACGTTCTTTGGTTTATCTCTTCTCATCCCCCATCCCCACATGGATGGGCATTGAGTACCAGAACACAGAGGCTCCAGAAGGAGGCCTGACTCTCGGTCCCCAAGGACAGGCCCCAAATGTCTTTCCCACAGGGAATGACCTGCCTTAGATTGAGAAAGCATTCCCAGCCCTGGGCCGGTGCTTCCAGAACCGTTGCTGCTAGAAAAATGTCACTGGGAACGCAGATGCTCGATCTGGGAGGAGAGGCTGGGCTGGGCTGGGGGCGGTGGGGGAGGAGGCTGGAGGCCTGGCAGAGGGAATGCAAATCAGCATCATGAATTATGCATCAGCCTGAGCTTCTCACACGTTTGGGGCTGAATGAAATCACGTTTGCCTGAAGAAGGGGGAGGGGGAACACAGGACAAAGATGAGCAGGGCCTGGCCCTGGGCGATTGGCAAGTGTCTTGCCCATTTTCGGAAGGGGCACTGGGCAGGTACCTGGGCAGGAGCTGGAGGCATCTTGATGTCAGCTCTGTCGCTGTGTGACTCCAGGCCAGTTTCTTATCCTTTCTGATCAGTCCATTTTCTTACGGACACAATCCAGATGAGACCCTCTGCCCTATCTGACTGTGATAGAGAGGGCCAATTCCTTTGTATAATTTTGACTGATCTAACTGGGAGGAATTGTTATTATTTTAGGAAAGTAAAAATGACGACCACTATCTTGCTGTTTATTGAGTGCTCACTGCATGCAGAGCTAAATGCTTTAGACTTATTTTTCACGGCATCCTCACAACCATCCTTGCACCCTGGGACTATTATTGCCCCCACTTTACAGATGAGAGGAGTGGGGCTCAGAGAGGTTAAGTCACTGGCCGAAGGTCACACAGCTGGGTTGGGGCAGAGAGGGCATTTGATGCGGTCCTTCCGGCTTCAGGTTGCTGGCCTGGCGCAGGTCAGTGCGGCTTCTGAGGAGTGGCCTCTCTTTTCCTGAGTGTGAGGATCTGGGCCTTGCTGGGCGCCTGGGGGACGCAGTTGCTGTCATGGCTGTTCCCAGAATTCCTGTCAAATGCTAGCCCTAGAGCAACCCCTTGGTTAGGGTTCCCTGAACTGTGTGATGAGTTCAACTAAAGAGAAAAATAAGAACCTGTCCTTCCTGAACACAGAGTGCATTCTGGCCCTGGCTCCGGTGAGAGACCACCACACGCTGCGGGTCGCTCACACCCATCTTACAGATACAGAGCTACTTCTTCACACCACTCACTCTGAATCAGACCAAGCTGCGCAGAGCTTAGCGTAAGCGACACTTCACTCTGTTATTTTCAGTCATGGGCCCGGAAGTAATAAAATTAAAACGGCAGGGGGTGGGGTAGGGGTAGGGAGAAATACTGTCTCATTCCCAGATTGCAATGGGAAGAAACACTTGAATTTTGTAACCAAAATAATGATGGTCAAAAGAGAGGAATAAAACAGAATGATTTTAAGTGACTTTCTTATTCATAGGAAAACAATGTATTTCTGATTTGTTTGAAAATTTTCTGTAATCTGAGTGGTCACTTATCCACTGTATCCAAACCATATATCCCAATAGTGCCTAATCCATCCACTCACCCATCCATTCATCCATTCCCCCACCAATCTACTCACCCATCTTCCATCCATTCATCCATCCATCCACCCACCCATCCATCCATCTACCCACCCATCTACCATCCATCCATCCATCCATCCATCCATGCATTCCCCCATCCACCCATCTACCATCCATCCACCCATCTACCATCCATCCATCCATCCATCCATCCAGTCATCCACCCATCCATCCATCAATCCATCCACCCACCCACCCATCCATCCATCTACCCACCCATCTACCATCCATCCATCCATCTGGGATGCACTCTTCCCTCCCATTTACATTCCCAAGTGTCCACAGTAATTTATAATATCAAAAGTAGAGCCCCCAGATCAGGGAAGACCAGTATGAGAGGTGAGTCCCTAGTGTCTTAAAGGCAAAACCTGCGTGTCCTTAGCAGGCTCGAGCTGTTCTCATGGGTGGGGGGTGGGCTGGCCACCCATGCCAGCCTGCGTGCCTGAGAACTCTATGGCCCACACGTCCTGCCGCCTTATCACCGCTGTTTGGTGTTACTCGTTATCTCCTACTGTGGGAGGCCTTTTGGACTTGCCAGCTTCCACTGCCTTTGCACCTACCTCCTGCTCTCCCACTGCCCCACGGCCACTGCCAAGGTCACTGATGACCTCCTAATTGTCAGATCTGACAGGCACTTGGAGGCTCTTATCATGGTTGCCCTCTCCATGGCATTTTACCGGGTGACCCTCCCGCCGCCTCCTTGGCTAGAACTGGCTCCTGGTGTCTGCGGCCCCTGACCTGCTGGGCTCCCCCCACCCCCATGCCTTGTGCCTCTGCAGGCTCTGCTTCCTCAGCCTTCGGTGGCGTTCCCAGGGTGCTAGCTGCATTCGCCGCTGGGGTGCCTGCTCCCCTGACTTCCTCTCCCCCTCTTCTGAAAGCCCTGGAGCAGAGCTGTGTTCCTGACACCCAGCTCCTTCCCAGTTTGTAGCTGGTTGGAGCACAGAACTGCGCGGGAGTCAGACACCCGGCCAGTTACCCGGCGAGGCAAGTATTACAGTTACATTTTACAGGAGAGTCAACTGAAGCCTTGCCAATTCAAGTACTTGCTCAAAGCCTACTTAGGAAGAAAGTGGTCCCGGGGGAAGCAGACACAGCTTGTGAACACTGGCACCCATTTCCCAAGACGGCCTCCTTCAGGAAGAAAGGACCGGGCCCCCAATTAAACATGAATGAAAGGTGTGAAGTTCCCTGCTTGATCTCTGGCCTGTCATTGGGATTTTATATCTTCATTTCACAGTTGAGAAGACAGAGGCGGGGAGGTAAGTGACCTGCCCTCGGTGACACTACAGTGAGGATTTAGAGCCGAATGTTTGGATCTGGACTTGGAGGCCAGGGGCTTGCCTGGATCTCCCAGCGCTGACACTTACCAGCTGTGTGACCTTGAGTCATTACTTACCCTCTCTGTGCTCCAGTCTCCTCATGGGGATGAAGCTGATTATTATACTCAAGTGGGAAGCAAGTTTGTATATCCTCCAAAGACACTGTAAACAAAGACAATTATAGGGCAACATCCCTGATGAGGATAAATGTAAACTTCCTCAGCAAAATATTAATAAGCCAAATTTCAGCAATACATTAAAAAATCACATACCATGATCAAGTGGGATTTATTCCTGGGATGCAAGTTTGTTTCAATATTTGCAAACCAATTAATGTGATAAACCACATAAATGAAGGGTAAAATCAGATGATCAAATCAATATATGCAGAAAAGCATTTGACAAACTCCAATATCAATTTATGATAATTCTCCACAGAGTGGTGGTAGAAAGAACATACCTCAATATCATATTCAACAGTGAAAAGCTCAAAGCTTTTTCTTTAAGATCAGAAACAAGACAGGAATACCCAATTTTACCACTTTTATTCAATATGGTCTTGGAAGTCCTAGCTACAGTGATCAGCCAAGGAAAAAAAGGGCATCCAAATTGAAAAGGAAGAAGGATAACTCATTACTTGCAGATGACATGAGACTGTGTATAAAGAACCTTAAGATTCCACCAAAAAACTACCAGAACTAATAAATGAATTTAGTAAAATTCCAAGATACAAAACTAATATTCAGAAACCAGTTGCATTTTATACACCAATAATGAGTTATCAGAAAGAACAATTAAGAAAACAATTCCACTTACAACTGCATTAAAAAATACCTAGGAATAAATTTAATGAAGGAAGTAAAAGGCCTGTTCTTGGAAAATTATAAGACACTGAAGAAAAAAGTTGAAGAAGACAAATAAATGGAAGGATATACTCATGTGCTCATGAATATGAAGAGTTAATATTGTTAAAAGTCCATACTGCCCAAAGCAATCTACAGGTTCGATGCAGTCCCTATCAGAATCCCAATGGCACTTCCCTCAGAACTAGGACAAATACTCCTAAAACGTATGTGGAACACAAAGGCCTCAAAGAGCCACAGCGCTCCTGAGAAAGAAAAACAAAGTTGGAGGGATCATGCTACCTGATATCAAACAAATTCCAAGACTATACGGTAGCACTCAAAATATCAGGCCACTGGCATGAAAACAACACGCACAGATAAGTGGAACAGTATAGAGAGCCCAGAAATAAGCCCATGCCTGTATGGTAATTAATCTATGACAAAGGAGGCAAAAATATACAGTGGGGCCCTGGCCAGTGTGCTAAGTAGTTAGAGTGCTGGCCCCTGCAGCACTGAAGGGTTTCGGGCTCGATTTCCAGCCAAGGGAACATACCTAGGTTTCAGGTTTGATCCCCAGCTTCCATGCAGGAAGCAACAAAGTGATGTGTGTCTCTCACATCTTTCTCTCTCTCTCTCTCTTTCTCTCTCCTGCCCCACCCTCCCACCCTCTAAAAATCAATGGGGAAAAAAATCCTTGGGTGAGGAGTAACAACAAAATTAAAAAAAAAACAGTGGGATAAAGACAGTGTCTTCAATAAAGGTTGTTGGGAGAACAGGACAAATGCATGCAAAATAATTGAAACCGGACCACTTTCTTACACCATGCACAAACAGAATCAAATGTGTTAGAATTAAATGTAAGACCTGAAACCATAAAACTCCTAGGAGAAAGTAAAGGCACTAAACTTTGGCATCGCTCTCGGCAATATTGTTTTGGATATGTCTCCTCAAGCAAGGGAAGCAAAAGAAAAACAAATGGAGCTACATGGAACAAAAACGTTTTTGCACAGTGAGGGAAACAGTCAACAAAGGGAAAAGACATTCGATAAGGGCTTAATAATAAAAATATAAAGACCTTATACAACATAACACCAAAAAGACAATGGGCAGAGGATCTGAATAGAAACCTCTTCAAAGAGGACCTATGAAAAGATATTTAATGTCACTAATCATCAGGGAAGTGCAAATTAATACCACAATGAGATGTCACCTCACACCTGTCAGAATGCAAAATGAACAAACCAACAAACAGGTGTTGGTGAGAGTGTGGAGAAAGGGAACCCTCGTGCAGTGTTGGTGGGAATGCAGGCTGGTGCAGCCTCTGTGGACTGCAGTATGGAGACTCCTCAAAAAATTAAAAATAGAACCACCATACGACCCAGCTATTCCACTTCTGGATATTTATCTGAAGAAATCCAAAACAGTAATTTGAAAAGTTATATGCACTTATGCTCATTGTGGCGTTATCTACTAGTTAAGATGCGGGCGCAACCTAAGTGTCCCCTGATAGAGGAGCGGATAAGGAAGATGTGGTACATACATGCGATGGAATATTGCTCAGTCATAAAAAAGAAGAAGCTCTTACCATTTACAACAATACGGAAGCGCCTAGAGGGTATTATGCTAAGTGACATAAGTCAGACAGAGAAAGACAAATACCATATGATTTCACTTACATGTGGAATCTAAAAAACAAAGTAAATGCACAAGCAAAACAAACAAACTCATAGATACAGGACAAACTGATGGTTGTTGGGTGGGAGTGGAAGGGGGGGTGAGTGATAAAGGTGAAAGGATTAAGCAGCACAAACTGCCAGTCACAAAAACGGGCATGGGGGTGTGGAGGACAGCATAGGGAATACAGTCAATAATATTGTAATAACTATGTATGGTCCCAGGTGGGTGCTGGACTTACTGGGGGAGTCACTTCATAAGGTCTAATCACTATGTTTTATACCTGAAACAAATGTATTTTTGTCAACTGTAATTGGAAAATAAATTTATTTTTAAGATATATTAAATAAATGCATGTGTGACACAGTTTGTGTGTCCTCGTAGAGTCACTGTGAGGGTGAAAGGAGCTTAATCGCACAGAAGAGGCCCTGCTCAGCGCCAGCTGCGACTTCTCTGTCCCTCCACAGCCATGGCCTTCCCACCACCCTGAAGGAGTTACGTTCCTATAAATTGCCATGTCCTTCCGCATGCTGCTCCCTGTGCCCAGGATGTTATTCCTTCCTCACCTTCTGCCAAATCCATGGTCATCTCTTAAAACTGTGCGCAAACACCTTCTCCTCCAGGCGGGAAGGCGCCCTTCATTGAAGCCCCACCGGCCATATCGTGAGGAGGCCTTCAGCTGAAGGACACAAACTTCACGGGCTTAGCAGTGGGTGCTCTGGACCTCACGGAACTGCAGGCCCAGGAGCAGGGGTTTGGGGGACTCAGCACATGTTCTCCTGGTTCTGCTCCTCTGTGGGCTCCTGCTGGCTG